>NW_027497265.1:0-159009 GCF_021521415.1 Bidens hawaiensis | reverse complement strand
ACATTTAAGGCTGGCGCAGCAAATTCCAACATGACAAGTAAATCATGTTTCGGGCTGGCTTGTATAATGTACTTAATTAAAAGAGCCGTGTTCGGGTTGACATGTTTAAACAACTTAGTTAAACAGAACCCACTAATACCCGCTAGCCCATTGCACACAGTTAAACAAATGAGTTCGAGTGACATGATTTTTGGGGTGTGAGAGTTAGGGTTGATGTTTTTGACATGAATAAATATAATGGTCTTGTTCAGATTGAACAATTCAACATGTCAACCACCAACCCATCACGTTTACACCCATGTCAAAAGGTTGACTTTTGACCTGTTTGACCACCCCTAGAAGTTGAAAAGCCAAAAAAGTGTATAAATTTTATTACCTTTCCAACATTGAAAATTTCATGAGAATTTTTGGCCATTAACTTGTTGAGAATCTTGTCAGATTGTTGCTTCTCTAACGAGCCCATTCCTGATCCTTCAACAACAGGTAAGAACTGGAAACATATAGAAAGTGGCAGTCAAGATTAAAGGGAAATTATGGGTTATAAATGTCATACGTTATTAGTTTGAGGGGTCTGTTTCACACACCTTCCTGTATTTCTTATCATGTTTTGGGGGCTTTTCACCAGCCAATTTTTTGTCAAATTTACCACCACTGGCGGTTGATGTTGCTGCCATTCCTGCTACATTCTGTAGCTCATCCTTGCTAACTTTTCTTGGTGCAGTTTGGGTCCCGGTTATAGGTAATGCAGTTGCAGCAAGTTGTACATGACTGCCACATAGAAAAGCAGGGTAGGGGTTGGTCAGGCCTTGTAAATAACCGACTCGTAACCAAAACAACTAGCATAAACTAACCAAACTCGACCCAAAATCATAAGTTTGGTTTTATGCTTTCTCAAAAACAGAAATTCTGATTAGGTTTTGAATGTACTCATCTTTGAAAAAACCAAACCAAACCCATGAAAGTGAAAAAACCAAACTTGTAATACATGGTGACTGGTGTAGACTAAAAAATGAAACGCCATTGTGAAACAAATCAACTAATCATTAACAAAAAATTTAAGTCCAAAATTTTAGGCCCAAATTCATTAGTTTGAAACTTCAAATTTGTTTCCAGCCATAAACTTCAAGCCCACATGTCAAAACCAAAATGGTTTTCAAAAACTCAAATACCTAATTTCAGGTTTGGTTTGGGTTGAACCCAAAAACTTCAAGTCTAAATGTCAACCAAAACCAAACAAATTTCAAAAACCTAAATACTAAATCTTCAGTTTAGTTCGGATTGAGCCCAAAAAATTCACAAGCCCAAATGTAAAGAACAATACAACCGGTTTTCAAAAACCCAAAACCAAATTTTTGGTTTGGTTTGAGCCAAAAACTGACCCCTAAGATGTATGCAGCATGCAGAATGAATGAATACTGTATGTATGAACTATTGACATAAACCATGAAAGAACAAAAAAGGCAAAACCTTGGCAAAGCACCAACTTTTGCAGCCTCTTTCAAATTTTGCAAACGGTTCTTTTCTTGTTTTTCAACTCGCTGCTTTTTCTCTGACCGTCTTTTAGCAAACGGGTCAACTCCTGGCTCTGCAGAACATCAAAACATAATAATTTAAACCTACCTGATGCTTTATACCACATTTCTTGAAACAAACACTGTGCATACAAAGACTAAACTATAAATTATACAAACACTTACCATCTGTCATTTTGGCCTCGATAATTGGAAGGTCATTGTCATCATTGACCCGGTCATAACCATGGCGACGCTTCCATTTACCCGTTTGTTCATCATAGACAAGCTTGTCTTTCTTTCGGTTTTGGATGCCTGTATAACGAGCCAACAGGTCAGCACAATTACTTGGTATTCTCATGGTCACTAAAAAAAGGTACGTACCTTTCTTTTTGGCAAAGATCTCCCACTTCGTTGGAGGTTTAGGCTTTGGCAGCTGCAAGAGAAAACGGTCTTACATGAGTTACAACAACAACAAAAACACTTTCTAATGAAAAACATACGGGTTTTTCTCTGGGTAATTTTGTGGATGGCGGTGGCAATGAGACAACAGGCCCGGATGCATCTTGGGTGGAAGGTAAGTTAAAAAGAGCATCAGCAACGGCTTGAATCAATTTAGTACCGTGAGCTATGCATTCCTTCACAAGATCCTCCCTAATACAATAATCAAGTAAACAACATAACATGAAATAACCATGTGTAAGATTACAATATATAATAAGTGAACTGAATTCGATACTGAAAATATATATATACATATATACATTTTGTGTCGAGAGTTTTAAATCCGTATCGAACAAATTGGCATAAATTATACATAGGAATTGGTAATTCATATATCCTTTGACCTTATAATGAAAACTAGAGGATGAGAGTAATAATCCTAACCTGTTATCAGGAAGACATGAGAATTGGTGATTAGGATCGAATGCCACGAGATTGCCAAGGTCAATTTGGTACTGCTGATGTTCTTCCGCCATCGATGATTTCTTCTTGTCTACTACAATGCAGGGTTTTGTCGGCAAAATATAATAATATTAAGGAGGGTTTTAGGTCAAGTACTTTGTATGAGAGATTCACTTCAAGTCCTCTTATTTATCAGCTAATGCTGATGAAACCTTAAACTTTAGACTTTTATCCCTCTACTTCTCTATGTGCTTAAAAACCTCATGGGAGAGAGGGAGAGCCCCAAAAGTTAAATTATATGGTATGATTATGAGTGCTTGCAAGTTGAAGGGAAATAAAATGTTATATGAGAAAGTTAAATACGAGGTTTTACTGTTCACGTCGTGTAATTTTTTAATATTTAATAGATAGTGGTTGTGAGTAGGGTAGAGAGAAAAGATCATGATAAATGTATAAAAAAATATTATATTATTAAATAAAAAAAATAAAATGTAGTATTTTAATGTAATTATATGAACATGGATAAGGAATGAGACTAAGAATGCTTAAAAACTATATATTAAGATAAAATAATACAATTTTGCCTCACTAAAATAGATTAGAGAAATCAAAGTGAAGGAATGGCTTTCTTTTATGGTTATTCAAGAGACTCTAACGTCAAAATTGAAGAAAAAGCAGGTCAGATTATTTTGAGATAATTCCTCGTTTAGGATGGATTATGTGGGGCTACTGGAGATCAAGGGGTTTCCTATTTATTTATGACATGTCTTTGTTTAGACCTCTGGAGGTGATCAAGGACATGAACTTTCTAGTTACCAAGGGTACGATTGTGGGTAGAGAGGAGATTTTGTCTTATGAATATGTATGCTCCACAAGGTACGGCGAAAAAAAAAATGTTTATGGGATAGGATTGTGAGTTTGAAAGATAATCATGTAGGGTTGTGGATTTTGACAGGAGACTTTAACGCGGTGAGAGAACCTTCTGAAAGGTAAAACTCTAGTTTCAGCCATGTTAGAGCAATAGATTTTAATGTTTTTCTGTTCAAAACAATTTGTTAGAGTACACTATGAAAGAGGATAGGTTTACCTTTCAGAGGGAAACAAGTTGAGCAGAATTGGCAGGTTTTTAGGCAGTCAAGGGGTGAAAAATATGTGGCCGAATGCCCAAACGACTGTGCTAGGGTATTACCAAAATTGTTTTTTGGGCGTAGTGTAACAACTCGGGTTTTCAAACTATTGTTTTACATCCGTTACCCGAACCGCTTTTACATCCGGGTAATTTTATCAAATAAAAATATCGAGTTAATTAATTTTTATGATAATATTGTTTAATTATCTATATATTATATTTATAACTTATACCCTTTGGCAATTTTTGCCAAAAACTATACTTTTACCCCCTTTGTTTCCATCTCTATACTTAAGGGACCTATTTGCAAATCTGTTATAATATATAATCCAAACCCATTAACCATCTACCCATACCCGTATTTCTATCCAGACACCCGGCCCGTGACCCGAATTCTTTACTTGATCAATACTCTTCGTTGTATATTAGGAATTGATTGTTTAGATCGTTTATACGCGTATTTCTAACTAACCGACTCAACTAATTAGGAAAACTAGATCAAATTGATGCGAAACTCAATTATATTCAAACCCGTCAACTCGTATTAGCGAATTGCCAATAACAGTTCGTGTTAATCAAATTAAACTATCATACATCACCTCTGCAACCTCGTAAACTCAACCACTAAAGCAAATGAATTAATTTGACCCGTTGATAGTGTTTCGGATCCCGTCTTTGGTCGCCGTTGTCATGCCGTCGACCATCAATACGTGATCGAACCAGGTAATTAGTTTGTGGATTGTGGTCGTTTTAACTTGTAATTTTATAACCCTAACATTAATTAGATTAACGATTAACGGATTAAACGATTTAGAATTCTAGGGTTTCTAAACAGTTGGGATTCGCAGGTTTCTGTAATAATTATCTTGGTTTTCATGTTATAACCAAGTAACCCAGTAGCACAATTGGTTTGGTATGTGAGTTGTGATTATGTGCACGCGGGTTCGAGCCTCATTGAAGGTGTTTTTAGATTTTATTTTTGTAAACTTTGTTTTAAGTAGTATAGTTAATTATAACTAAATATAATATCGAATACATATTAAGTAGTATAGTTAATTTACGTTTTTTTTATCCATAAATTTCATTAGAAGTTTTCGGACTTGTATGTGTGTGTATATGTATATAGGTATTATAATTATATATTAATAATAATAAACTTTATTTTATTAAAACATGACACTCCTAATTCATGTTTTCTCATAGTTGAACGCCTCTATAAACTCGATTATATTACTTTTATATATAAAAATATTATATATATATATATATCATTCTTTAAAAAAAATTGCAACAATCGTATTTTAAAGGTATTAATTACATTTATAAAATTAGATCTTCGTTAAGTATTCCAAATTATATTTTGTTATATATTTAAACGTTTGTATTATAGTATTTAATATTGCAAGTTATATTTATGTATTGTACACATTTATAGTTGCTTTATATTTATTTAAATGTTATTTAAATAATTGTATAATTGTATTATATTCAACTCATATTTAATCATTCAAACTAATTAGTTATAAGTTTAATCTTATGATTATTATATTTAACGGTATTTTATATATAATAAATGTAATGTTTTTGTTGATTTAATAATAGGCAATTATATTGTTTTTACATTAATAATAACAAGAGAAATCTATCGACCAAATAATAAACATTCTAATCCCAAACCTAACTTAATCACATCGAAATCTTAATTCAATAGATCGTGTTATATTTTTTATAATTAATTATTTAACTAGGAATCCTTGTCGGTGTATCCCGAAGGGTTCATCTCTCTCACGTCATCATTTATGTTTCGTTCATACGACCAGGTGAGTGATCTCTCCCCTATTTTACTTGTTTTCAAATGTTTTGGTGACACTTGCGTACCATTTATCAAATTATTTATCTCATGAATTCTCAAACGCCAACTGTGATCTTTGTGACGTGTATCAATTGAATGACTGTCTGTTACTTGCTATTTGCTTACTTGCTTACCTGAATAATATGATCATTATAGTATGATCATACGACCGTCGTAGTGGCCGGATCCCGATCGCATTGGCAATGGTTTTACCGACACTCATTACTTGCTCAACGATTTCATTGTTTATACTCACAGATAACAGTTTTGCCTATTTTTATTCATTCATTTATATCATTATATATTACCATTTTTGTTTGTGTCAAAACTGGTGATCTACTCACTCAACATGTACGTGTTGTTGACAAATATATATTTTGTACGCATTTGCAGGTTATAGATTTGGATTGCTTATCGACTGAAGCTCACGTAGAGATGACTTTAGGATAATAAACATATACAAGAATAGTTGGTTTTGTATTTGAAATTTTCTCTATTTTTGTTGTATTTAAATGTTGTTTGATATTGTCGCTTTATAATTGCTTGATGGTACCTTGCAAGCTGTGACAATCAACTCACACCCCGACATTTCCGCCGTAGTTTGGGGTGTGACAGATTGGTATCAGAGCCGAAGGTTTAAGATAGGTCATTAGTGGTGCCTTAGTAACATGCGTAGAAGCCCCATACGTGCTTATTTGTTTACCTGATGTGTTCTATTTGATTGTTTATAGCTTACGTAATTATTTGCTAGATTAAGTACTTATTTAATTGTTTATTTTATTTGTCATGCACACACACACCTCCGAAGCTATGATTCACTCTCAAATTATTTTATTACTCCGAGACTGTGTCTCATTCTCAAAATATTTTTATAACTCCAACGCAATGCCTCATTCTCAAGATATATATTTACATTTATATTTTTGTTGATTGTTTTCGTTGACGGGAATTTCTTTTAGGATTTCCTAAGTATTTTTTACTTTTTAAGCGTTTACCGTAATCAGTTAACGATTACAGTTTTCCATTGCGTTTTATTGTTATTATTTGATTACTTTTAAATGTCTAGTCGGGTGAAAAGTCCATGGTCCGCCATGGACACGCCAACTATTCATTTTCACAATTATTATATATACGATATTTGGTTGGAGCATTTGTGACAATCGTCAATTTCAGGTTAACTCCGTTAACTCAACTCCGTCAATTCAAACTTAAGATCATTAAATCTATAACGCACACTTCATTGCATTTAAACTAGGGTTTGAATGACGCTTAACACTTACTACATGTGTAGTCTTTCGGGAATTGCACCGAAACGTAAACGAGTTGACGCAAAAGATTGATGAATAAACGAAAAACGTCAAAACAGTAATTATGTGATAATTATGTGTTAGACTTATGTGTTATGTGATAACATGGTTATAAACGTTAACTCAAGATGTAAACAAGTTAGTTAGGCTAGAAAAGTAATACTAAGAAGTGGAGGGACTTGAATGTAACATGTTATGTTATAAATACATCATTAACCAAACCCTAACTATTATTCTTCTTCCCCCACAAGTGCCGATCGGAAACCCCACCCCCTTGCTCCTTGGCTGCCGTCACCTTCACACACACATACAACCATCAAATCAAGCCCTTTATTGAAGAATTAGGTGCTAGGAAGGTATAATTGATTATCCTATACATCCTTATTACTTGATTTTGATGTTTAATGGGTTAATTGAAAACCCTAATGAGCCGATTTTGTATGTGTGTATAGTTAATATGATTGTTGTTGATTGGATAATGATTTGATAACTAGTATTGATATTGTTACACGTTAATTGTTGTGTCTTTGATTTGAGTTCAAACAAAAACCCTAATCATGTATGTAATGTGTAATTGATGTGCATGGATGGTGTTTATGGAGTCTAGAGTGTTATATGAATGCATGATAGTTCATAGATTGTTAATATGTTGAGTTTGGATGCAAACAGTTTCTGGACAGAATGTGTTATTGATGTTTAAGTGACTGTAACGAAGTGTAAATGTGAAAATTGGTTGAGATTATTGATACTACAGTAAACTAGGTTGAGTCTAGTTTCTAAAGAATATAAACTTGTAATTTTTGGACAAGTAGAAGTTAACTTTTATGATTTTACAAAAACGTTGTGCAAAGCTGAGTTGTTAGACCTGCTGTTAGGTTGTTTTGTTAATTGGTCTCATGAACTACGAGACCAATTGGGTTGGTTACACTTCTGGGAGTTGACTTATTGAGTTAGGAACCTAACCCAAGTGGTCTTGCATTTATTGGATTTTTCGTTTAATGGGAATTGCAAATAACATTCTGTTGCGCATGAATTTGATTGTTATGAGTTTGCTGTAATGATTTGATGATTGTGAGAAAACTATGAGGAATAAAAATATATAAAAAATATGTTCTGGAAACCTAAGACATATATGCTTCTGTGATGATTTTTGGTAAATTAATTGAGATGCTATGATCGGTGGAATAGTACAATCTTTCAAGTAGAATTTCTGTCTCGGTGAAACTAGCTGCTGAGTTTTGTGAAAATGCATGAAACATGATAATTGCTATATAATTGTTATGTTTTGACCAAATTACCCTTGCGGGGAATAATTGCTAATTGATTGTCATAATTTGACCAAATTGCCCTTATGGGGAATAATGGCTAGTTAATTGTCATGATTTGACCAAAATGCCCTTGCGGGGAGAAATTGCTAGTGATGTACTTTATGAATACATGACACGTATATGATTGCTTACAAATGTAATGTATCACAAATACACTTGTTAAAGTCACACACGATTCACAAACGAAACACGAAACATGTTATGTGCATAGGTATTATGTGCCGGGTCTAGAGACTCGATAATATTCCGACACTTAGAAAAATCTCTTTGTTGTTTTAGAACGCTAGAGAGAGTTTTTCTGTGACGCGCATCTTGGTGATTTAATTTGGGAATTTCTTCGCAAACAGTGAGTTTCACTTTCCCCTTTTAAACGCTTTTCACTTGGGGGAGATAACATACTCCGAAACGCATTTAAGATTTTGTTAATATAGATTATATATCACTTGTAAAGACTAAGTGGCAAACGCAATAACAAAAGTCCTTCATAACATCGAACCAGTTAATATTTGGATAATAGCGAGTTACTGTTGAGTAGTACTACTGCGTTTGACAAACCCCACCCAACGCTAAACTCGACTGGATATCGAGCGGGTGTAATCTTGGCTAAACACATACCATGGTCTGGATGACCTGGTGGCAAGGCAAATTGATAAACAGTCAGCTTCGGTGTCGAACACTTAGTAATACTTGCTTTATAGGCTAGCTACCTATAGATATATAATTGACATAACACTATCTGGTAACGCAAAACGCTGTAACGCAAAACGCTGAACGCAAACGCTAAACATTTATTTTTATATAACTTGTGAACTCACCAACCTTGTGTTGACACTTTTAGTATGTTATTCTCAGGTAGCCGAGGCGGGCGCGGGGTTTAGGAACATGCATTGCTTGAAAACGCTTTTGTTATGCAAACTTATTTTTAACGGTTATCATTGGTTTTAAGTCGTCCTGCGTGACGCAACTTTTGGTTAAAGGTTTTTACGCTTCCGCATTTAATTACTCGTAAACGTTTTCATGGTTTTGAAACTTTATTTTATGGTTTGATTATAACTGATGATTCCGATCCTGTTAGTTCACACCCTCTGACGGTAAAACTCCGTTAGTGGATTTTGAGGGTGTGACAGCATTATCACGCGCGGTGATACACGAGATACTTCAACTACTCATACTTACATTTGTCATTCGTTAATTAGTTTGGTCGGTTAAAACGACACGTAACACTCATGGGCCAACAAAATACCATGGACAAGCTCATGGGAAATCCAATACATTGAGAAACTTACGTTATTTATTATTTGTTTATGTATTTTATTTTATTTGAAACAAGTTACGATTTGACTCAATTACTTAATTACATGGGACCAAGACTTATTGATTCAATTCATTCACATACTCACAAATATTTTCATTCTCATGATGGAGGACAAATCATTCACTCACTAGGACTCTGTTATATATCACAAGTCCATCTAAACAATTTACTATTTAATTTTCTAATCGGTTATATCACACTCATATTATCACATTCACAAATTATCAAGAGCAATTAATAACTATTTTCTCATACGCATATTATAACATCATCAAACTATCAAATATAATAAAAGTATTATTAAATAGCTTAATATTTAAAGAATATCCCTCATGTTCACGATTATCACGTTATCAATTAACGAACTTATCACAAGTAACTCAATACCCCCAATAACTATCAATTACATCTCAGTTATCACCCTCAAATTTTAAGTATTAACATTTTAATTTGTTATGCTTTGATAAAATCGCATATCAAATCACTTCATTGAACACATGCCCAGAATATTGTATGAACCCTAGAATCATCAATCGGCCAAAACACTCGACGTTTGGCCGATTGTTCATAGGGTTAATGATACAGACCTCAAAATGCACAAACTAAAGCAATCAATTAGCTTATTTGATGTTTAATTGCAGCTTAATTAGAACAACAATGCCGGACCAGAATCCAATGAGGAAGACAAAGCAGGAGGTTAATATAATCAAAATTTTTATGGGGGGTTTGTTAACGATGCATGAGTGATAGTTCAGATGCGAGCAATTACGCTATGATCGTTTCTATAGTAAGATCCCAAATTAGCCTAAGGACGGCTCGCTAATATAATCAATTCGTGTAGATTGATCTTGGTTTCCAAATTGCAAGTGTCGGCAAGGTCGTTTAAGGCATGTGGTATTATAAACCCATATCAATTCCATGTAAGACGCAAAGATTAACCTTCAAGAAAACTAAACGGGTCACGGTTTGGGTATTTGGATCATGGATGCGGGTTGGGTAATGGGTAAACATGTTTAATATAATAATTATACAGATTTTGCAGATTGGTCCTTGTACTATTGAGGTGGAAACAAAATGGTTTAAAGTATATTTTAGGGTAATAATTGTATATATAACAAAGCTATTTATATATATTAAATAAATATAATAAACAAATATTAATAAAATAATAAATACTCGATAGACACGATATTGTTATTGATAAAATTTCCCGAACATGAAAACGGGTTGGGCCATGGTTAATAAAATAATAAATTAAAATCTGAGTTATTACAATTGTATGCTTTATCACATTCAAACTAATCAAACAAGCTTATGAACAAGTATCACAACAACTAGCAAACTAATCGTTCTGATCAAAATAAACTTAAACCGACTAAATGCACAATAATACCAAACATCAATGCTCATAGATCAATAACGAACAATTATAATTAGTTGTTTATAAAATCATGATAAATACTATTATAAATACAAAATTCTACATCCCGGGTATGATTCGAGAAGATTAGACGCACCTCGTCATCGAAAGGTCTTCAATCCTGATGATGCAACGTTGGAGTAGGTTTGCATGGCCGAATACTCCCCGAGTACTCACTACAAGGTATATCGTCGATGTGAGTTTCTTTAATTTCGCCTAGTTATTAAGAATCGATCAAATGTGGTCAAACTCAACAAGAATTACATCTTATCAGTGAACTTGATCCAATTTTGACTCAAAAAATAGAGCACGATTCGCATTTCTATAATATTAAAGAACAAATATAATTTTTTTAATTAATGATTAGCAGTTTTTAGAATATTTTATTATTTAATAATGTATTTCTCTTATTTATATTGATAATCACCTATTTTGTTATAAATATGAGTTTTTAGAATATTTTATTATTTAATAATGTATTTCTCTTATTTATATTGATATTCACCTATTTTGTTATAAATATGAGTATACTTATGATATTTGACATATATATAATATCCAAAAATTAATTTTATTTATATTTACTATGTGTCTCCGAGTACTTTGAGTAAACCCAACTCCCCGATTACCCTGAGTACTCCCCGAGTCCGTCTAGCGACTTTTACAACCTTGTGATGATGTAAGCCATTCAGAATTGATCAAGAGATAATTTGTAGCCCTATAATTCACCCAAAACTGCTTAAAGTGGCTGTAATAATGGTTTAGGGTTCGTAAAATAGAATATATAGGTCAAAACCCGTTTTTTCACTTTTTATCATGTCAATTGCGTATCGCGATGGGCATAGTCACATGTGGTCGAGTAGTGCTACCAAAGAACACCTCAGTTTTGGATTGTTCTCGTCGAGAAACTCAAAATTCATGCATTATGGGTCTTGCAACTCATTTTCTAGCCCATGATATGCTCGTTTTACTTCTTGCTCGCCTTTTGCCAACGCATCTTGTTTAGTTTCAGCATCGGCTTCGGGTTCTCATCCAAAATCTTCCCAAGTCATTATATGACATCCATCTTAACTTTCATATGCTTCCTATATCTCAGAGCTTGTTTAATCATCGTCTTAATGGCTCTGGATTAGCTCGTTTAAGCATCAAACACCTGCAATCATAAAAGACTTAAAGTAATCGTGTTCGCTATATCTAAACTATTAAAAGACATGAAATAACACACACATATACGTGATTTATACTCGACAATCACATAACAAACTAATATATACGTATTTAATCAAAACAAAACTACGTTAAAAACTATAACAAATCATTACGAAATATTAAATAGCAAAACAATTAAAAACAGAAACCTAAATAAGCCCCGGTAACACCGGAGGCTCAAACTAGTTTTATATATTTAGGAGGATAATATATTTTTAGATATTATTTATATATCAAAATCGTTACCCCATTTGAAGTATATTACTTACAACAAATTAATTAAGTTGTCTAAGCACAAATAACCAAATCGGAACCAAGCATTACTAACAGTTTGATTTGGTTCGGTTTAAGATTTCCATGGTTTGGTTTCGGTTTACAAAAATAAAGCGGTGACTTACGGTTTCACCTAAAACCCATGAAAACTGGACCATAAACACCCTTATCATGAACTCATATATCTTAAGTCACTTTTTGTAAATGCTTGGTTTTAACTGGTGCACTGGTTTTTATTAATCCTAACTATTATCTTTTGGTCGTTGTCGGTTTCAACTAACGAATTGGTCTCTGACGGTCCCAAATTTTAACATATTTGTTCCTGACGGTCCACGACTAACAGAATCCTAACGCCGTTAATTGCAAGTCGACGGAAAAACGTTTTTGGCTGGAAAACTCACCCCCCGGAAAACTCAACATTTTCATTCCAAACATCTTTGTAACTTTGTATCGGACCTTTAGAAACTTTTTTCTAGTAAAAACCTCAATTATTGAGGTCACCAAAACCCTAGAACCATCATCGAAATCGGTTTGGTGGTGCTCAAGTGGCGGTGGTTGGTTGGTGGTAAGTCAATTGGTGGTGGTGGCGGTGTTAAAGTGGTGTTTTCCAACAAAAAAATGTGTTTTTTCCGACCAAAAACGTTTTTTCTGGTGATCTGCAACTAACAGCGTTAAGACTTTATTAGTCGCAGACCGTTGGAACAAATAAGTTAAAATTGGATCATCAGCAACCAATTCGTTAGTTGGGACAGACAGCGACTAAAAGACGATAGTTGAGATTGATAAAAACCAAGATACCTTTTTAATTTGATAGAATGTGCACAAAAGGTTAGATGGTATGTGGCCATGTGACAGATAGGGTCTTTGCTACAAATCAGAGAGCTTTCGGTGACAAAGTGTTTCGCAATAGTCTCTTAGTGAGAGAAGGATGTGTTGGCACTCCATCGATAAAGGTGCATGGAAAACCGAGCGTGAGTGAAAACTTCACCATGTATCACTGGCGTTATTAAAACATCACCAATGGATTGTTCACCAACAGATAGGGCTGGTAACGAACTAATTATTTATCGAATAGTTCATGAACCATTCAGATGAAAGTTCTACTAAGTTTGTTTATTTAATAAATGAACGACCATGAACAAGAAATTATGTTCGATTAGTTAAACAAATGAACATGAACATATCCCACGTTCATTTAGTTATGTTCGTGAACGTTTGGTAATGCGTTCATGAACATTCGTTAATGTTCTTTCAAAAAAGTTATCCAGGAAAATTTTTGTAAATTTATTTATTTTACCTAAACATTTTATATTTTTTTTAAATTTATTATCCCTAGCATAAAATAGAAACGTATTCTTTTATTGTTTTTGCATTGTTCACATTTTCTTTTATTGTTTTTGCATTGTTCACATTTTCTTTTTCATTATTCACATTAATGAATACATAAGTCTCAATCTCTAGGCTTCGCCGATTTTATTTGTATTCGTGAACCGTTCATGAACATATTCTTTTCCTTAATGAATAAACACGAGCATAAAATTTCGTTCGGTAAATGTTTGTGAACCATTCGTGAACACATTATTTCCTTAACAAATAAACATGAACAAGACCATGTACGTGTATGTTTGGTTCGTGTGCAGCCTTAACAACATATCAATAATGCATGTTACTAGTAGAAAATCATTGCAATATCAATGCTTAGTTCACTAATATATCAATGATGGATGGTCTCACCCACAAACGAGCAAGGACCGAGAAGCACTTGTGATGGGTCACTCACAGGCCATTCGTCACAAAGGCTCATTTGATCGACAACGAACAACTAGCCTGAAATGAAATTTTATCCGGAAACCCATCCTTTAGTTCCACTTGTATTCCTCATTAACTACCAACGGATTTAAGATGAGTGCGTACTATGACTTTTTAATGTTCTTGATACTTTGTCGGAGTTCCATCACCGTTGTTCGTTAAATCACCAACGAATATGTAACAAATCATAACTACTTTTTTTTCCACATATGCTCTAGTCAAGGGGTGAGCAAATTAACCGTCTTAACCGTTAACCGAACCATAACCGACATAACCAAACCGATTTTAACCGATAGCCGACATAACCAATGGGTCGGTTAAATGACTTTTCAAAAAACGCCAAATACGGGTCGGTTTTGGTTAAAGATGATTCCAAAACTGTCATAACCGAACCACCCCATCTGTTTAACTGTGAATCTAGATATAGGGGTTTAGAAATTGGAATTAATGGATGATCGTGGTATTTGTTTTTACTCGTCTTTAGACATTTCGTAACCTATCTCTACACCTATTGGGCCGATAATACATGTGGGATCTTCGCAATCAATATAACAATTAGATATATTCCATGTTATATTTCAATTCCATAATCTTTGTTTACCATAACTGATTGTTATAGCTACACATATGTAAAACTAATAGGCATACATGTAAAACTAATAGGCATGGCTCATGATTATGTATTGTTGAAGATTAATATATAACTGATATGCATGTATGTATTGATTATTATATTTTGATCAAAAGGGGCTAAATGAGCTTGCCACCTTGCAAACATTTGTTTAGAAACATTATATTTAAAATCTTTGTCAAACATAAATTTAGCTGCCTGACAATCAGTTTTTATTGTAAATTTTTGATTATATAAGTCATCTTGAAATTTTAAAACACATTTTACTATTGCTAAAACTTCTTTTGCAATAGTTGCGTAATTTTTTTGACTATTATTCCATTTTCCAGAATGGAATCTAACCAAATATTCTTGTTTATTGTTTGGAGAAACTTGTTTAAGAATTCCTCCATAACCAATGTCACTAGCATCAGTTTCAACTATTTTTTCCCAATTTGGGTTAGCAAGATTCAAACATGGAAGATTTTGAACCTTTTGTTTAATTTTTTGTATTGCCTTAGTATGATCATCTGACCAATACTTAGGATTCTTTTTTAACCTATCATACAAGATAGCTGTATCCTTAGCAAGATTTTCATAATAAGGAGAAATATAATTTAAACTCCCAAGAAATCTTTGTAATTGAGTTTTATCTAAAATTTCATCAGGAAATTTAGAAGCAAATTCAATACTTCTATGTATTGGAATTAAAACTCATTTGTCAATATTATGGCCAAGGAATCTAACATTAGTTTGGAAAAGCATCATTTTAGGTCTAGAAATTACTAAACCATTCTTTATAATAATATTTTTAAAGATTTCTAAATGCTGAAAATGCATTTCTATATTTTTTGAAAATATTAATATATCATCGATATATACAATGATAAAATTTGAATAAGGAATGAATATATCATACTGTAATCTTATACATTATTGATTTATTGATTCAATGTTTTGATCACGGTTAACTGACCCATAACCGACCCGCTATAATCTTTAAAACCGCTTAACCGAAACCGTAATATCGGGTCGGTTACGGTTATGATTATTCATTAACCGACATTATGGTTATGATTATGGTTATGGTTTTAGTTCAAAACCGCCCTAAACCGAACCACGCACTCCAATCTAGTGTTATATATTTTGTAATATATAACATCAAAAATATCTGAAAACATGTGATCCTATTATTTTTTGTTATTGATTTTTTTATCTAATTTTTTCCAATTTATTTTTACACATGCCGGCCTGTTATTGAAAACTTGTGATTCTATTATTATTATTTTATTTTATTTTTTGAACATCTAATTTTTTCCACTTTTTTATTCTTATTTTAGACTAAAATCCACAACTATTTGATTCAATATCATACATATTTGTTACTACACTAAGCTAATGGTTGTATGCAGTCGTATTTGATCCTGTCAATCCTATATGATCCTGTCAATTTAAAGATTCAAAGTTGCAAACGATTTATTTGAAAAACATGAAGAAGACTTTAAATGAAAAACAATAATTGTAAATTACCAAATACTCCTTGAACTCATCTTGACGAAGACCAAGCAACCGCTAGAATATTTGGATTTGATGGTCTTATGATAACCTAGTACCATAAACATATGTAGGAGATCACAAACTTAATTAGTTGAATAACTAAATTGTCAAAGTGGTTAACTTGTCAATTTCATTACCATTTCTAGACTTCAAACAAGAGCAAACCCTAGCCATCAAAACTAGCTATAGCCCTCTCAACCAACATTTGAAGTAAAAGCAAAGAAAACTCATCATCATAAACCGGCCAACTCCCTCTCACTCCCTCCTCCTCATTTCCCCCACCATGGACACCAAAACCCTACCACCGCCTACGGCCATTGACTACAGCGCCAATGTAGACACCTCCAGCGCTTTCCGCTCGGTTAAAGAAGCCGTAGAGATATTCGGGGAGCGGTTTCTCACGGGCGAAATCTTCTTACCATCGCCTAAACAACCTTTCACCTTACCAAAACAAGAAACACCATCATGGAAATCCACACACCCCTCTCAAACATCATGGAGATCATACTCACCACCACCGCTACTCGTTAACTCCCTGAAAAAGCTTGAATCCGAACTAGAAGAAACCAAGAAAGAGTTGAAGTTACTGAAAGAAAGAGAGTCGGAAACCGAGGTGGTTTTGGCATCTTTGAACGCAGAACTCCACAAGAACAAGTTAAAGATCGCAAAAGCTGAAGAGAAAGCTCTGGTGGTTAAAAGCGGTGGTGGAGGGAGGAAAGTGGTGAAGAAAAAGCCGATAGTTCCACTTCTGGGAGATTTGCTTTCAAAGAGAAAAGGAAAATCGAATGCTAGTTATCTTCTGAATCCATTATATTATACATCTCCTCAAAAGAATTGGATTTGAAAACTAGCTAGATCATTTTATTCGTTTGGTTTACCGTGTGAATCGTTTTAAAATTTAAACTAAACTAGCTGTATTAAAGAATTGGAAAAGAAACAAATTATTGTGGGTTGAATTACACGTGTTTGTTACTTTGTTGTCTATATGGTTTGGGTGAATGCACTCTTCCTTAAATGACCTATACAGTACATCTGATCTATGTTTAAGAATCGAGCATATGTGTAAAATGAGATAAGCTCGATCGAGAACATATATAAATTTGAAGAGGTAGGTCCCAGCAGAGCCCAGTTGGACCCGCAAGACTCACCTTGAACAGGGACGTCTGCGCAACGACCAACTGCTCCCGCAGGACCCACCATGCTCAAAGAACCTTACGCAGTACGCCAGCTGTACCCGCAGGGAAAGCCTCCCAATGGTGAAGTACCCCGCCTGTTCCCGCAGTTGCGGATACAAGCCATCAGGGAAGGCTACCCGCACTAACAGCAAGGCTACACGCACAAGGCACTAGCTACTTCAGTAGTCACATGAAGGAATGAGCAAGGCGGGATTTCTCCCACCTAAATGAGCCAGTCCGTATGCTTCTGGAAGATCTTTTGTACTATACCTACTAAGGTATGGGCAGAACAGACGATTTGACCAGAACAGCCCATGAACCAATCACAGGGTGACAGCTCACCGACAACAGTACGAGGAGGAGCACCCTCTAGTACTGTTTGTCACTATTAGCCGCTGCCTACTCACCAACCCTTACGATGGGACGTGTGCAGCCTACAGTTGGTGGAACAGTGCGTAGCCGACAGTAAAGGAACAGTGTACAGCCGACCTTGTTACTGTCGGCCGTAGCCTATCCACCAACCAGCATGGCCTGTGCGTAGTCCACTGTTGGTGGAACAGGAATACTATTCAGCCTGCTGTACCTTCTAGGAAACCTACCTTCGGCTATAAATACTCCAACACCTTGGAATGGTAAGGACATCATCTGATATCTCAATCTTATCTAGCAATCTCTTAATATACACTTATATTCAGAGCAATCTAGTCTGATTCTCACGCCGGAGGGTGGTCACAAGGAGGAACCCCCCCTTCTCAGTGACGAGCTTACGGTGTCTGTTTTGCAGGTCCCCTGAAGAACAACCTTCTCTGCTGGACCTCATCCTCGTGGGAAACATTACTTAACCCCCAGATTATCTATAATCTGCCCAGGGTTCATCTAGTGTTTCTTCATTGGCGCCATCCGTGGGTAAAAGCTAGAACTAATTATTAGTTTTTTCAAAAGTTCTGAAGAAATGGTTAATGTTACTCCGGTCCCAAGGCCAGTAATCGACCAAGAAATCCCGGTGACCACAACCCCAGCAACTGGGGGGAACACCGGCGGTTATACAAATCTTACGAACACTACCCCGGTTACCCAAGCCGGGGCAAGTGCAGTAAATATTCCACTGGGGTTCACTGATGCCCAGTTGGAAAAACGAACGAGGGTCCCTCGCCAAACACTAGATCAAGTTAAGGCGTGGGCCGAAGCACGTCAGAGAGAGTTCCAAGCTGAATTGGATGAACGCTTGCGTTCAGTTCAACAGGCTGACGAATTCGGCAGTACTCGCCAACATCTCAATATGAACAGTGAGTGCGAGTACTCAGACGATGAGAGGGAAGAATCCGATACCGACGCAAACCCTCGCCATAAGGCGAAAGGGAAGCGTAAGGAAACGGACTTCCAACCGAAAAGGAATTTTGGGGAAGCCTTTAAACCAACGAATGCGGAGAGAAACCCGCGTGACTTCTCCAAAACCTTTAGACCAACTGCTACAAATGCAGGAAAGTCAAAGTTCGCAAGGGACATTGCGGAAGCAATCGCCCCGAGAAGTGCCAAACAAATGTCCAACATTGGCACTTATGATGGTCTATCCGACCCAGACGACCACTTGAACAGATTCATTGCGGGGGCAACCGTCAGTAACTGGACGGAACCCACGTGGTGTTATATGTTCCAGATGACTTTGGTTGGAGCGGCCAGGGCATGGTTCGATCGTTTACCGGTCCACCACATATATGATTGGGCGGACTTTCAAAACAAGTTCAGCCAACACTTCAGCCAACAAAGGAAATATACTGAAGAACAGTGGACGATCCTCAACTGCGTCAGAGAGGAGGATGAATCTTTACTAGACTTCATCACTCGCTTCAACTCCAAAAAACTAAGTCTGGACAACATAAGTGAAGATCTTGTTCGCACCGCTTTCATCCAGGGCGCCGAATACCCAGAGCTTATCCGCACATTGACGGGTAAGGACGGCATGCCATCCACATGGATGCCATCATGACGGCAGCCAAGCGCTTTGCCGAGACGGAGAAGCAACTGGGAAGGGATCTTCCCCAGAGTACACACCTCTACACGCAAAGGACCAGAGAAAACAATGTTCGGATCGCCCGGCAGAACAAAAGAGGAAGCTAGGTATTTGGCAGTAAAGGGTAAACTTTGACACCTCATCCAGCTCTCACCCTCTTGTTGGCGGAAGAAATAACACACACCATTCAAGCCAAAAACACCGGTGGACGCCACTCACCAAAAGCATCACGGAGATATTTGCCACTGAAAAGCTACCATGGCCGAAAGCTCCAATGATCCGGCAGCGACCTAATGCGGATCAGAGCAAATCCTGTGACTTCCACGGGACAAAAGGTCATGGTACGAAAGAGTGTACATCCTTGAAAGATATTGTTGAAGCATTCGTCAAGGATGGAAGACTGGCACACCTGGTGGCATCAATCAAGAAGGGAGGAAGGAATGACAACCGGTACCGAGGCAACGGACGAAAGCCCGTTGACATCAGCATCAACATGGTTCATGGTAATATCAGAGGAAGAAAAAGGCGAACGACAGAACCATGTGCGTGGAAGGAAGCTGAGGTGCGCTTCCGGCGAGTGCCAGGAGGACCCAGCAAAGAAGGCCATATCGTCATCAAAAGCCAGCTGGGGCACTACATCACTTCTCGCACTCTTGCTGACAACGGCGCCTCGTCAACGGTGATGTACAGGCAGTTCTTCGACAAGCTAGATGACGAAGACAAGGAACGCCTGGAAACGATCTGCGCCTCGATGGAAGGGTTCGATGGCAGCACAAACACCCCCTGGGTATCCTATCTTTCCCCGTCACTCTTACGGACGGGAATCACTCACGCACAGAAGACGTGGATTTTGTCGTAATGAGGAAGCCACACCACACATACGACATCCTCTTCGGAAGAGACGGGATGGCAAGATTCAACGCCGTGGTATCCTCAGTCCACGGCATGATGGGATGGCCAACAGCTGAGGGTGTAGCGATGATCACCGGCATTCCCCAGGTATGCATCGCATCTGTCTCATCTAAACCCAAACCAAAGATGGCTAAACCAACCATCACCGAACCAGAAAGATAGGCCTTCAACGGCAAATATCCTGACCAGGCCGTCTCCATTGGCCCAACAGTTGTTGATCCCACACGCACCTTACTCAAGCGCTTATTACAAAAAAACGCTGACATCTTCGCGTGGACACCAGCTGACATGACTGGTGTACCCCGAAGTAAGGCAGAGCATAAGCTCAAATGCGATCCGGCTGTTACGCCAATCGTACAAAAGCGCAGAGTAATGGGGCCAGAACAAACTAACGCGTGTAGAACCCAAGTCAAGGAACTCCTTGACGCAGGCATCGTACGCGTTAGTAGATATCAAACTTGGGTTGCAAATCCCGTTATGGTACCGAAGAATAACAAACAATGGCGCATGTGTATAGATTTCAAGGACTTGAACAAAGCATGCCCCAAAGATTGTTATCCGTTACCTGAAATTGATCCTAAGGTGGATTCGTTGGCACCGTTCCGCCTTAAATGCTTCCTGGACGCGTATAAGGGGTACCATCAAATCCACATGGCCGTTGATGGTCAGGACAAAACCGCTTTTCGGACGCCCGATGGCACATTTTGTTACCAAATGATGCCATTCGGACTTAAGAATGCCGGATCCACATACCAACGCCTGATGGACAACCAGTTTCATGCCCAAATTGGGAGGAACTTGGAAGTCTACATGGATGACTTGGTCATCAAAAGCCCTGACCCAGAAGCGATGTTGAAGGACATCGAAGAAACTTTCAACACGCTCAGGAAGATAAACATGAAGCTCAACCCGAGCAAGTGTGCCTTTGGAATGGAAGAAGGGAAGTTCTTGGGGGTCATCGTCACTAAAGATGGCTTCAGAGCGAACCCTGAAAAAGTCGAAGCCATAATCAAAATGGAATCACCTACCACCATCAAACAGGCTCAGACACTGAATGGACGACTAGTGGCACTTAATCGCTTTTTGGCAAACCACGCGGATAAGTCGTTTCCCTTCGTGTCAACATTGAGAAACTGTTTAAAGAAAACGCACTTCCGCTGGACACCAGAAGCGGAAGCAGCTTTTCAGGAGATTCGGTCACGCTTGATCGAACTCCCAACGCTCACAGCACCAAAAGCGGGAGAGGAGTTAATCCTATATATTTCCGCAACAGATACCTTCTCTGCTGGACCTCATCCTCGTGGGAAACATTACTTAACCCCCAGATTATCTATAATCTGCCCAGGGTTCATCTAGTGTTTCTTCAAAATTCATGAAATACAGAGAATTGAAGGCTCAAATTTCTCACACGTACGTAAAGGGAATGAAAATTTGGTTTCCATATTGTTACTCATGCACACTATATATATCATTTATTTTTTGTTCGCTAATGTCTAATCAGGCATCTATAACAAATTTTGAAACTACTTAGTTAGAAACTTTATCATGCTACTTCTTGAGCAGGCATCTATCCAACAAGTATAACGGCTAGAACTAATATTACAAATTACATCGAAAAAACCGTGTTTAAATGTTGCTGAGAACAAATAAAAAAAGCAAAAGATTTGATCAATAAAAATAGAGGAGTTTGATGCGTTCGATTTGAATTCAGGTTCCTTGTAACATTCCAAAAAACCCTAACCCATTTGCACTTTCTCATTATTAGACAAATAATATCCTTCTTTTTTAAGTTACAGAAGAAAAATGGTCCATGGTGGAAAAAACGCAAAAAAATAAATAAATAAATAAATAAAAAATGAAACGAACATGAAAAAAGAATAACGAAAACTCCACAAAGTCTGGCCAGGCACAGCCGTACACACCCTTGAGAACTACTTTGCCACTCAGGATTACCTGCACCAGAGTCTATAGGACAGGTCGTTCCACAACAAACACGGTACTTTACGCCAATTGGCATGATCATGTGATACGATAAAATATTATTATACTTTAATATATTAATTAAATTTATTTTTTATTTACTTTCTTGATGTATAATTAAGTTTCATTATTATTTATCTTTTTCTATTTTTATGTATTTATTTTTCTCGGTAAAATTATACATACAAAATACAACAAAAATGAGAAGAGTGAGAAATGAATCTAATCCATTGGTCTTAGATTTGGATCGTGGAGATTAATTTAAAAATAAAATTTGATGAAAAGAGCATGAAAGTAATAACCCACTTATGATGACTTTATCTCTCTACATGCAACACACATGTTAATTTCTCCATCATTTTAAAACGTCTATAACTTTTTAATACGATATTTTTTCAAGAATTTTTTTTACCAAAAAAACAATTGTTTTTTTATCTTTAATATAAATATCATATTGTTATATAAAAAAAAAAGTTGGTGAGTTTTTTCTATATTGTGTTATTTGGTTGTCTATTGTCTTTTCTAATTGAGTTTTTCTATCCATTGTCTTATAGATTTTGATCATTGTGTTTTCCAATTGATACTCATATTAAAGATAAAAGTTAAAACAAAGATTACGTCAATGTGTCTTTCGTTCGTCATTGTGTCTTTGTGCTCAACATTTGTATTTATACTTATCTTTGTGTTTTAGTATTAATTTGAGAAAAATAATATTATGTTAATTGGGTATTACGTTCAAGTCATTGTGTAATATATAGATTCCATTGTGTTTTACGTTTCAGGTCATTGTGTTATATGTATTTACCATTGTGTCTTACGTTTCAAGCAATCGTGTTGTTATATGTATTCATTATTGTGTTTTGCGTTTCAGGCTATTGTGGAATATGTATTCATAATTGTGTTTTATGTATTAGATAATTTGTTGGTATTTTTCATTATATTTACATTTTATTACACAACAGTGTTATTAGTATTTAAAAAACATAATGATCAGTTGAAAGACACAATGGCGAGCAAACACAATAACAAACAGAAATACACAATGATGAAAAAGATACAATGGTAAGCAAAAAGACACAATGACGTAAATTATTTTTTATTCTTATATAACAAAATCATACTCATATTGTAGATAAAAAAACGCTTGTTATTATTGTGAATTTTATTTAAAAAATATCATATGAAAAAGTTGTAGCCGTTTAAAAATGACAGGGATTAACATGTGACTTGTATGTGAAGAGAGAAATGTGTACTATTACTTTTATACCCTTTTTTCTTTGTTCCCTACTTGACGCATGTCAATTAATTATGATTTCTCACACTTCTCATTTTTGTTGGCTTTTGTAAAATAACTCAACCCTTGTTTTTCTATATATTGTAATCTCGTTTGAGAAAAAGAATAAGAAAAATAACCTGAAAATTGTTCCAACTTCGGTTTCTTCTTCTCTCCTTATTCTTGGAGCCTAACCCACTCTACGGGTTTATCGGGAGATTGACAATCTCGAATCGGTCTATATCAATTTGGTGCTTTCATTCATCACCCTCATGCCTCCTTCGTTTGTATGAAGACCTGATCATGGCCTTCGCTATTGATCCAGCAAGAATTAAGTGCTGCCCAACAAGCAGCCTTAGCCAAGTTGCAGTTTGACTCCCTCACCATCACCATGAACCAAATCACTGCTAACATTATCGCCACCCTTGTCAAAATTTCTGGCACCTCTTCGACGATAACCGAACCAAAACCAACCATCACGTCCCTAATCCCGACACCACATGTAACCGATTCAAAGCCACTATCACCAACCTTAAAACAACCCGCAACCCAAAAACTACCGTCGACAACTCTACCGTTTGCAACTCCAACTTTTGTGTCACCGCCTTATACCAAAATTCAAAGAATATCGATGATGATGACCCAAAAAATAATAAAAAAACAATGTAATTTCCATTCAACCTATGTTCACGTTGAATAAAGTCTTCCTTTAAACCTCAAAATCCAAATCAACAATCCATGCACCACTTCAAGCTTGGAGAAGGGAGTGGCGCCCACCATGATGTCATGTCACAACTGAGCCGAACGCCACCAGAATACACGAGTGCCGACCACCTTGGCGGGCCGTTGTGACCACACTGAATGCGGCTGGATGTAAGGCCCCGCTCCCGGTGCCCTACTATAGTGTTGGAATTACTCATAAATACAGTTCTAAATATCAGAGTTAATTAAAACTTTCGTGGAATTACAAAAGTCAACCATTTATTACAAAACATTCACATCTTGTCTTTAATTCACAACATAAAACATCATGACAATTCTTCTTTAGATGCCAGCCTCTTCTGATCATGCCATGTGTCCCCCTCAAGCGAGCTGCTTTAATCTATTCACCTGCGTACATACTAAAAGTCAGCTACGCTAAGTGAGTTCTAGTTAATCAAATAACATACAATACATTTACATACTTACATATGTACGTATCCAAAGATATATATAACATACTTACATACTTTCATTCTTTATTTCATATTTACATACATGCATAATTATATATTATATATGGCTAGAGAAGAGTGAAAGCAGTTGTAACTGTTTTTTCCTCAATTCTCAGCCATAGATCAACCCTAAATTTAAATCTTAGCCATGTAAAAGCACTTGAATGGCAGTTTCTGGAGGAGTTAAGGGGCGGTTCCATCTTCCGTCCTCCCCACTTTGTGAAGCAGTTAAGAGACCTTCTTTCTTTTATATACTTTTCTATTCTCTAATCGATACTCCCATCAATCATCATCAACACTTGTATTCTCTTGATCTAATTCCGTTGTGTATGAGCCACGACCACCTCAGAGAACATTTGGCATCCGTCCACCGCCACTGTCGACTGTCTGGCTAGGTATGCTGTTAATTTCGTTTTGATTGTATCAAATTAGTTGATCCTGATTTAGTGTTGATCATGATTGGGTTTACATAATCATAACCCATGGAACTATAACTCTATAATCGTTCATCATCCAATTTAAAGGTACGTGCAATCTTGCTTATTTTCACTTCTTTGTGCTCAAACATAGTGATTATTTATTTATTGTTATTATTATTGGTTAGGTAGACAGTTCTCATATATATTAGGAGTGCTTCTTCACATATTGGTATCATTAAGACTTCTTTTTAACATGCAATTCTGAGATGATAATTGAATTAGAGCTGGCAAATTGCTTATGATATTTACAATTTACTTTGATTCTCTAAAAAACAACAGTTCAAATATATGATATGGATACAAAACAACGTCATCTTCTTGATGGCAAGCCTGATCCTTCCTTTCAACTAGTAATTACCACACATATTGATAATTATGTTAATGTTTCCAAGCAGTTTTCGTTGATTAATGATTATGGCGGGGGTTGTTTTTTTTTGCTAATTCAAGTGTCTTTCATCATAAAGTTGTAAACTTTAATTTACTTCATGCATTCTTGAATCTTGATCAATGTTTCATCCCTGTTACAAAAACCATCAAATTAAAGTTGTAAACTCTAATTTGACTTATGTATATCTTGTCTATGATGAATGCAGGGGAGCATGTCTAGGGTGAAGGAGCACATGTGGTACAATGCACTCGTTTTAATTGTAAATCTATCATACTTGACTTGAAAGAATATCATTGCATGTCTAGAGTGGACAAGATACAACCCAATTTCAAGAATTAGCGAACTCTTATAGACTGATGCAATATTTGGTTTGGCTGTTGATTTCATTGATCCTAGAGTGCTCTCTCTAAAATGCTACAAAAGTTAGTATGCAACTTCCTAAAATGAATAATCTTTTAACAATTAAGTTATTATAACAATTGATTTGTTTTGGCTTTTCTTAACAGAGATAAGATTACCTTAATGAGATTTACATGAATCTGTCATGGGCCTTGTCAAGAAGGTGACGGACACAGAATATGATCTTGAGGTATAAATTATAGTATATTTATACAACTGTTTTTATTTTATCTTATGTTTATGATTCTTAGGGTGGTTAAATTGATGTGGTATGATAATCTTATATAAATCATTTGTTATACAACATGTGGCTGCAATCGGTATCATTCTCGGAATAGAACGTATAATGGAAGAAAACCAAAAAGAAACCAGGTAAAAGAAAAAACATGAGTTAATTGGTATAGAGTACAAACCTGTGTGTAACCAGCAACTTCTAAGGTACAATTGGTATCATCATGAATTAATATATCATTTTCAGAAATCTTTATTGTTGTAACTTTGTAAAGCCCCGTCACCGGTGCCTCACATTTGGACGTTAGATTTACTCATCAACATAGTTCTAATCATCAGAGTTAATAAATCGTTCGCGGAACATAAAAACTTTCATAAAACATTTCGCAACAATCCAAAACTTGTCTTAAAACAACATCTTGTCTTTTATTAACAAAACATGAAACTTAAACGTCTTAGGTCTTCCGATGGCAGCCTCTTATTCAATGCCACGTGTCCCCCTCAAGCGAGCTGCCTCATCCTACTCACCTGCGTGCATACTAAAATTCAGCTACGCTGAGTGAGTTCTAGTTAATCATATAACATGCAATACATCCACACTAATTCTTATATACGCACCCGAAGGTACATATACATACATAGTTCCTTACCTTTCTTCATACATTCATACAATCATACCTTCATTCTTTCCTTTTAAACATAGATATATACATATACCTCGTCTTATAACCTTCGCATAAATTATTAGGGTCCGTTCCCTACATTCGCGGATATTATTAGGGTCCGTTCCCTACATTCACGGATATTATTAGGGTATGTTCCCTACATTCGTGGATATTATTAGGGTCCGTTCCATACATTCGTGGATATTATTATGATCCGTTCCCTATATTCGCGGATATTATTAGGGTCCGTTCCCTACATTCCTGGATATTATAAGGGTCCGTTCCCTACATTCGCGGATATTATTAGGGTTTGTTCCCTTGCTAACCATACCTTCCATACCTTTCTCTACATTCATTATTATAACTTCCATATGTACATATATCATTTATATATCAACATATATATATATATACACATATCAATCATATCTTTAAACTATCCTATGACGATACATGCAATATCCGAAGATCGTTCATGCATCATCAAGCATTCTTTCATACATAAATCATATAAGACATACACTTACCACTTAAGGTAAGTATATAAACAATTCACATCGAGTATGCACACATCCCCGAAAACCTAACAAGGAAGTGGGGCTAGAAACTCACCTGGATCCTGTTGCGTCCTCCGTTAATTGTAATCCCCTTCTTTAATTGTGCACGGCTAACTGTTAAATATGCATTTGTTAATTAATCGTATATTTATCTAAGTTGGTATTTTAATTAACCAATACTTTTCTAAGTTGGGCTTGTTTTGTTAGATGGGTTATGGGCTTAAAGCTTGCGGGTTTAGTTAGGTTAGGCCCATCTGTCCATTAAGTCACTTAGGCCCAACTAGGGTCAGGCCCAAACAGAAACTGGGTCAGCCGAGAACTCTTGGCAAGGAAACTATGTTGACTGAGATCCCAGGTTTGACTGAGATCTCGTGTTGACCGAGATATCGTGTTGACCGAAATCCCCTATTGGCCGAGAACATGGGTTGGCCGAGAACGTGGATTGGCCGAGAACTCCATATTGGACATCGAGAACTCAACCGAAAGCTCGGTTTGACCGAAAACCCTTATCTGATGCTCCTAGTCCCCATTTTCCCTTTTCTTTCACTTTCTTTCCTAGCCCAGTTAACCGTTAACAGTCCATATCATGATTTTTAACCACCTTTACCACATTTCCTAACTGTTTTACACCTAATATTAATACATCACCTAGATCCAACCCGTTTTAGGTATAAAGCTTAAACCTTTATAGATTTAAAGCGTTCTAGGCTAGATCTAGGGTTTCCTTTATGAACCGTATATACCCATGAGTCCATTTGTCCCTTTTAATAATCAAGTTTGCATTTTTATGAATCATCTAGACCCGTTCTACTCTAGGGTTTAGTTTTAATGCAAATCGTTCTTAAAAACGTAACCTTTAAACGTAAAGAACATAACTTTTTGATGTTTCTAGGTTACGGCTTTGCTTGGCTATGAACTACAATCTTGTATGTTGTTGTATATCAAGGATTTAGCTCGGCCGGCCTTTGGATCCTCTTCTTCCTCTTGCGACCGTGACTAGGGAGGGTGTGTGTGTGTTTTGTGGTGTAAAATGGATAAGATGGATGGAAATGGAAAGATTTAGGGTTTAAGGGGTATTTATACTCCCTTAAGCCCATGAACCTAAGACCCATCTTTCCTTTTTGTTCCATGATTAGTTCCATTTAATTAGCCTACTTCCTTTTCATCTTTATTATTTTATTATTTTTTAACAACCTAAGTAAACTTGTTTATTATAAGGAATAATATATAAAATATTATTATTTGAAATTTTGGGATGTTACAAGTCTTCCCTCCTTAAAGAGGTTTCATCCCCGAAACCTAACTATCATCTAAACAAAGCAGGCTAAAACTTGCTCATCTCTTCCTCGACTTCCCAAGTAGCATCCGATCCCTTGCGGTGCTTCCATATCACCGACGAAGTTGCTTTTCCTTGCGGTCAACTATCTCGATCGGTTGCTCAATATAGTTTAACTGTTCATCAACTTCAATGTCCATCAATGGCACATGCGACGTGTCATCAGCAAGACATTTTCTCAGATGAGAAACATGGAAGGTTGAATGGATTCCTTTTAACTCTTCGTGTAAATCCATCTTATAAGCTACTTCACCCACACGATCCATAATCTTAAATGGTCCAATGTACCTCGGACTCAACTTTCCCCTCTTTCTAAAATGGATAATCCCTTTCCAAGGCGAGACCTTGAGCATCACATTGTCACCAATGCTAAACTCAATTGGTCGTCGCCGCTTATCAGCATACGATTTCTGTCTGTCTTGAGCGGCTTTCATTCTTGCTTTGATCTGATCAAACTTTGAAGATGTTTCTTGCACAACTTCTAAACTTCCCATCTCTTTCTGACCAATCTCTCCCCAACATACCGGGGTTCTACATCGTCTTCCATAAAGCATCTCAAACAGCTGCATACCAATACTTGAATTGTAACTGTTGTTATAGGAGAACTCTGCTAGATGCAGATGATCATCCCAACTTCCCCCAAAGTCTAGAACACAAGCACGTAGCATATCCTCAAGGGTTTGGATCGTCCTTTCAGACTGTCCATCGGTTTGAGGATGATACGCCGTACTGATGTTCAATCTCGTTCCCATCGCTTCATGGAACTTCTTCCAGAACCTCGAAGTAAACCGAGTATCTCTATTGGACACGATCGATAACGATACTCCATGCTTGGATACAAAATCTTTTATGAACAGGCTTGCTAACGTTTATGATGAGATAGCCTCTCGTATGGGCAGAAAGTGAGCACTCTTGGTCAAACGGTCCACATTCACCTAGATGGTATCATGTTGCTTAGTTGTACGGGGTAGCTTAGTTATGAAATCCATGGTGATGTGTTGCCATTTCCATTCAGGTATCTCAAGCGGTTGCATTTTCCCATAAGGCTTCTAGTGTTCAGCTTTGACTTGTAAACAAGTTAAACACTTACTAACATAATCCACCACGTCGTTTTTCATTCCTGGCCACCAGTAATCTCTCTTCAAGTCTTGGTACATCTTATTGAATCCTGGATGGATTGAGTACCTTGACTTATGAGTTTCATCTAGGATTCGACTTCTGATATCCCCATGGCTTGGGATCCACATACGGTCAAATATAGTCTTAACACCATGAGTGTTTTCCATCAGCTCGTCCCGCTGACCGAAAATCCTTTCTTTCTTCACTAGCCTTTCATCTACCAACACTTCTGATTGCATTTTGATAATTTCTTCAAATAGGTTTGAATTCATGATCAGCTGGTACGACTTTACTGTTGCAAGGACTTCCTCATTCTTACGAATTAACGCGTCAGCGACCACATTAGCCTTACCAGGGTAGTATTTGATGTCGCAGTCATAATCTTTAATCAACTCCAAACATCTTCTCTGTCTCATGTTTAATTCCTTCTGTTTGAAGAAGTACTTTAAACTCTTACGATTTGTGTAAATGGTGCACTTAGTACTATACAGGTAATGCCTCCATATCTTGAGAGCATGTACTACTGCTGCTAGCACTAAATCATACGTCGGATACGTACTCTCATTGACTTTCAACTGTCTAGACGCGTAAGCTATCACTCTACCTTGTTGCATTAACACGCAACCTAACCCACGATATGAAGCATCAGTACAAACAACCAAATCCTTATCATCGTCGGGTAGAGCAAGGATTGGAGCTTGCGTGAGTCTTTTCTTTAATTCTTCAAAAGCTTCTTCTTGGAACTTTCCCCAACTGAATACTACCGACTTTCTGGTCATACCGGTCAACGGTGCGGCTATCTTGGAGAACCTTCGATGAATCTCCTATAGTAGCCAGCTAACCCTAAGAAGCTTCGTATATCAGTCGGATTCTGTGGAGTCTTCCAGTTCTTTATCGCTTCAATCTTAGCGGGGTCCATGGTATTCCCTTCAGGATTTATCACGTGACCTAGAAATTGCACTTCTCACAACCAGAACGCGCATTTCGAAAACTTAGCATACAACTTCTCTTTCTTCAGAGTTCCCAATACTTCCCTCAAATGCTCGGCATGATCAGACTCGCTCTTAGAATAAATCAATATATCATCGATGAAGACGATAACTGAGTTATCCAACATTGGCCGACACACCCTATTCATCATGTCCATAAATGCTGCAGGAGCATTTGTTAGACCGAATGACATTACGAGGAACTGGTAGTGTCCATACCGTGCCCGCAACGCTGTTTTAGGGATGTCTGCCTCTTTCACTTTTAACTGATGATAGCCAGATCTGAGATCTATTCGTGAGAACCAACTTGAACCTTGCAGTTGGTCAAACAGATCATCAATTCTTGGCAAGGGGTATCTATTCTTTACCGTAAGCTTATTCAACTCGCGATAGTCTATACACATTCTCATACTTCCATCCTTCTTCTTCACAAACAACATCGGTGCCCCACGGAGAAACACTCGGCCTTATAAAACCCTTGTCGAGGAGTTCTTGTAGCTGGGACATCAATTCCTTCATCTCGGATAGTGCTAGACGGTAAGGTGCTTTCGCGACGGGTTGGGCTCCTGGTACTAAATCTATCTGAAATTCTAACTCTCGCTCCGGTGGCAACCCCGGAAGATCCTCAGGGAATACTTCTGGGTAGTCGCGCACAATAGGAACATCTTTTATTTCTTTTGTCTCGTCCGTAGCGTTGAGAACATACGCCTGGTAAGCACCGCACCCTCGCCTTAACAAACCCTCGGCTTTTATCATCGAAATGACATTAAGCCTAGAACTTTCCTTATCACCATAAACCTTCACCGCACTACCATCCAAAGACTTTAACCTTATTATCCTACTTTTACACACTATCTGAGCTTTATACTCAGACAACCAATCCATTCCCAAAACCACATCGAACCCTCCTAAGGTCATAACGTACAAGGTAACAGGGAACTCTTGTCCCTCTAACTCTATCTTAGCATCCTTAACCATTTTCATTATTTTAACCGAAGTGTCACTAGCGGTTTCTACTATAAAGGTTGCAGACACTCGGCAACATTTCATTTTAGCTAATTTACTAAATGGCTTAGTTACGAAACTTTTGTTCACACTTGAATCGAAAGATACTGAAGCGGAAATACCGTTTACTAGAACGTACTTGTCACAACATCTGGGATCTGTTTGGCTTGATCCTGGGTCAGCATGTAAGCTCTGGTCTTTGGCCTAGATGGTTCAGCATCCTTCTTCCCACTTCCTCCATCTTTACTCTCAGTACATTCTCTTGCAAAGTGACCCGTCTTACCGCATTTGTAACTTGTGGACTTTGCAGTACAATCTGGAGCGTAATGCCCCACCTTCCCGCACTTGCAACAAGCATTCGTACCGAACTTGCACTCGCCAGCATGAGTCTTTCCACACTTATAACAAACATCCGAACCCTTACCCCACCTGCACTCACCACTGTATGCCTTGCCACAAGTCTTGCATGACCTGTTCTCCCAAACTCTTGACTGCTTGTTCTTAGGGTTCCACATTTGGGTACCGGGTCGTTTAACAAGAGCGACCCATTTCTTCTCGTCCTTCACCACCACATCTTCCGCAGCCAGGTCTGCATAAACCATCTCAGCGAGTTCGACAGCAGAGTCAAAGGTAGCAGGTTTACTTCCCCAGACTAGTATGCGGACTTTCTGTGGCAACCCCCTCACATAGCACTTGATTCTCTTAGTTTCGGTGTTAACCATGTCGGGTACCAAACTAGACATTCGGTTGAACTCGGTGGTATACTCCCGATGAGTCATTGTTCCAGCTTTCAAATTTAGAAACTTCATCTCCGCCCTCTCAACTTTGGCGTCAGCACAAAACCTTTTCATCACCAACTCTTTCAGATCCTCCCACTTCATAGCCTTAATCTCCTCTTGACTCTTCCTCTGCTCAATCGATTACCACCAATACATTGCTTCATCTCCGAAGGACTGGGTGGCGTAACCCACAATTTGGCCGGGACGACACTCGCTAATACAGATAATCTTATCTATTGTGGTTATCCATTGAAGGGTAGTGATTGTGTCTCCCAAACCCGTCAGCTTCGGCGGGTCACATCCCTTGAAGGACTTATAGTTGCACCCGCCTCGACCTCCCTTTCTACCATCCGCTTTCCCAGACTTAACCCCACTCGAGGCTTCCCTCTCTCTTTCCTCATCTCTCCTATCATCACCACCCGCCCCTTCAGCAGTTCTTTCACGGCTTCCAGTAGACCCTCCAGGAGTCATATTCTTCACAGCAGTGGCTACAGCTTGAACGATAGCTGCTTGAATTGTGGGATCCATTTGAACCTCTTCGTTGTTGTTCGGGTTTCCTCCAGCTGCGCTTCCTTCATCTCCGGTGTTGGAAGCTGTTTTGACCGAAGGTCGTTGGACACGACGAGGCCTGCCACGACGTCCGGTGCGACCCCCAGCTCTCACAATTCCTCCATCTCCCACATTTCCTCCCGTTCAAGCCATCATATTCTAAAAGGGAAAACACAAACGTCATCACTCAAGGAACTATTTAGTACAAGGATAGTAAGGCCAACATGTAATAACAATGGCCAGCTGGGATAAGTTGATCACGTTACTTTCCGTGTCCTATACACTTCCCCTTATGAGTCTATTTATGCTGGTTCTACTCTAAACAGTTAGTCAATCAAAACAATCAATTAATCCTATCCCTATCGTTCACACATCTTTTCTTGAACATTTAACATTCATCATTTAATCATACATCTTACCTTTACTGAGCTTGCTTGAGCGACACATGGCATTCTTGGACCGACATCTTCTTCCTTTTCTTAATTAAATCCCATTCTCTGTTCGAGCCTAAACATGTAGGATGCTTAAATCTCTCGAACTTTGCTCTAATACCAACTTGTAAGGCCTCGTCACCGGTGCTCACATTTGGACGTTGGATTTACTCATCAACATAGTTCTAATCATCAGAGTTAATAAATCATTCGCGGAACATAAAAACTTTCATAAAACATTTCGCAACAATCCAAAACTTGTCTTAAAACAACTTCTTGTATATTATTAAAAAAACATGAAACGTAAACGACCTGGGTCTTCCGATGCCAGCCTCTTATTCAATGCCACGTGTCTTCCTCAAGCGAGTTGCCTCATCATACTCACCTGCGTGTATACTAAAAGTCAGCTACGCCGAGTGAGTTCTAGTTAATCATATAACATGCAATACATCCACACACATTCTTATATACGCACCCGAAGGTACATATACTTACATAGTTCCTTACCTTTCATCATACATTCATACAATCATACCTTCATTCTTTCCTTTTATACATACATATATACATATACCTCGTCATATAAACTTCACATATATTATTAGGGTCCGTTCCCTACATTCGCGGATATTATTAGGATCCGTTCCCTACATTCGCGGATATTAGGGTCCGTTCCCTACATTCGCGGATATTATTGGGGTCCGTTCCCTACATTTGCGGATATTATTAAGGTCTATTCCCTACATTCGCGCATATTATTAGGGTCCGTTCCCTTTCTAACCATACATTCCTTACCTTTCTCTACATTCATTATTATAACTTCCATACGTACATACATCAGTTATATATCAACATTTATATATATATATATATACACATATCAATCATATCTTTAAACTATCCTAAGACGATACATGCAATATCAGAAGATCGTTCATGCATCATCAAGCATTCTTTCATACATAAATCATATAAGACATACACTTACCACTTAAGGTAAGTGTATAAACAATTCACATCGAGTATGCACACAGCCCCGAAAACATAATAAGGAAGTGGGACTAGAAACTCTCCTGGATCCTGTTGCGTTCACCGTTAATTGTTATCCCCTTCTTTAATTGTGCACGGCTAACTGTTAAATATGCATTTGTTAATTAATCGTATATTTATCTAAGTTGGTATTTTAATTAACCAATACTTTTCTAAGTTGGGCTTGTTTAGTTAGATGGGTTATGGGATTAAAGCTTGCGGGTTTAGTTAGGTCAGGCCCATCTGTCCATTAAGTCACTTATGCCCAACTAGGGTAAGGCCCAAACAGAAACTGGGTCAGTCGAGAACTCTTGGCAAGTAAGCTTTGTTGACCGAGATCCCAGGTTTGACCGAGATCTCGTGTTGACTGAAATCCCCAATTGACCGAGAACGTGGACACTGAGAACTCAACCGAAAGCTCGGTTTGACCGAAAACCCTTGTCTGATGCTCCCAGTCCCCATTTTCCGATTTCTTTAACTTTCTTTCCTAGCCCAGTTAACCGTTAACAGTCCATATCATGATTTTTAACCACCTTTACGACATTTCCTAACTGTTTTACACCTAATATTAATACATCACCTAGATCCAACCCGTTTTAGGTATAAAGCTTAAACCTTTATAGATATAAAACGTTCTAGGCTAGATCTAGGGTTTCCTTTTTGAACCGTATATACCCATGAGTCCATTTTGTCCCTTTTAATCATCAAGTTTGCATTTTTATGAAACATCTAGACCCATTCTACTCTAGGGTTAAGTTTTATGGCAAACCGTTTATAAAAACGTAACCTTTAAATGTAAAGAACATACCTTTTTGATGTTTCTAGGTTACGGCTTTGCTTGGCTATGAACTACAATCTTGTATGTTGTTCTATATCAAGGATTTACTAAGGTTTAGCTCGGTCGGCCTTTGGATCCTCTTCTTCCTCTTGTGGCCGTGACTAGGGAGGGGGTGTGTGTGTTTTGTGGTGTAAAATGGATAAGATGGATGGAAATGGATAGATTTAGGGTTTAAGGGGTATTTATACTCCCTTAAGCCCATGGACCTAAGGCCCATCTTTCCTTTTTGGTCCATGATTAGTTCCATTTAATTAGCCTACTTCCTTTTCATCTTTATTATTTTATTATTTCTTTTACAACCCAAGTAAACTTGTTTATTATAAGGAATAATGTATGAAATATTATCATTTGAAATTTTGAGATGTTACAAACTTGCTTATCTTTCATGATATTTTGCAGAAGCCTTAAAGAAGATTGTTAATATCTGTGCATGCCGAAGAAGTATAAAGGTATATATAGTTTTTGTAATTCAGATGCAAATATTAATTTTCATAACATTATTCTTTTGTCTAATTGATATATAACTAGGTCTGTAAACGAACTGAACAAACACGAACAAGGGCATGTTCGTGTTGATTCATTTAACTGTAAACGAACACAAACGCTTAATTTAACAAATAATTGTGTTCATGTTCGTTTATTTAAAAAGTTGAACATGCTCGTGTTCGTTTATGTTCGTTTGTTTAAAATCTAAATGAATAGTTCACGAAGATAAACGAACATAAATGAACATAACTGAACCATGATAAACGAACAAAAATGACCATATATGAACAAATGTAAATTAACACAAACATTAATGAACACACATAAAATGAACACAAACGAACAAATATAAAACTATTAAGTAGATGACTCATCCAATTAGTATTTAATTATTTTCTTTTAATATGTAAACAAACATAAACGAATATAAATAAATGTACATAAACAAACATATACGAATATAAATGAATGAACGAAACGTGTGTTCATGTTCGTTCGTTTAATTAAACGTACACAAAGTTTTTGTTCGTGTTCGTTTGTTAATTAAATAAACGAACATAAATGAACGTTCGCTTTGTTTACAGGCATGTATATAATAATATTAACGTATATAGTTTTCACTACTTTACATTGAATCATAACCCATTTTACATACAAGGATGTAATATTTTTTTGTGTAGGCTCCAAAATTGCTTAATCTGCAATTTGCAGTTTTACTCAATCTTTGATGGGTCTGCAAGGACAAAAGCTGAAGCACATGATTACTTAGAAGCTACTTTTGCACCAGAGGTGAGTTTGGTTTTATGGTAACATTTATATCACTAGTTCAGTTATATAATTTTCAACTAGTCACTGCAACCAGTGTTTTTTGTTTGTTTTGTTTTTTGTTTGCTGTTTCACTAGTGAACTATTTATTAATTTCAACTAATTTGTTTCAGTTTTCATTGTGTTTTCTAATAAATAATTATGTTTAGTAGCAAATCAAGTTTCTTTTGTTTTTCTGTTTCTATCACTAAAATCAAATTAGTATTGCGTGTTAAAATGGGGCCTGTACCAACACAAACATGAGTTTGGCAAAACGGGGCGCAATTTAGATAAAACAATTTAATTCATGTCAAGATGTAGCATTAAACTTTTTTTGGTTCGGGCCAAAACAGGCAGATCAGATTGGGTGCTGGGTCAAAACAGGTTCGTGTTAAGTATGTTCGTATGAAAATGAGCCACTTTAAAAACAATCAAATTGGGTCAGGTCAAGGAAGGCCACTTAAAAAAACCAAATTGGTTCGGGTCAAAATGGGCCATTTAAAAGAATCAAATTGGTTTGGATCAAATCGAGCCACTTAAAAAGGTTATTTGGTTAGTAAAAAAACAATTTGGTTTGGATTAAAACATGCCGCTTTGATGACGAATCAATAATGGTAACTTTGTAACATGATGATAAATTGATAGATGTCTCGGTAGTGTGGAGTGTGCACTTATCTATATTACCGTATATGATCAAAGACTCAAAGAAGAGTGCATGTCTCCATTTTATCATTGCCATGTAAAACTTTGTTCAACAATCTTTTTCGATCCGCTGATTTAGACACCCAAATTTCATGTTTTCTAAAGCAAGGTATTCACATATAGTTTTCCAACTTATTTGCTGATTATTGTGACTTAAAATCTGTTTTTAACGTTGCGATGAATTTTTTTATAGGTAAATACTATAATGACTAATTAATCTTCTTTATGTTGCATCTGCAAATGGAATACCTTCTATCATGTTAATGCAAGTGAGATATTGTATTGTTTGATAGATCTTTGCATTAGTATTCTTCATTCTCATTGAAAAAAATATGCAATAGTTTTGCCTTCTGAATAGCTTATTCTTTCTGAGGCACTCAAGTTGCAGCCTTTATACAATATGTTTTTTTGAATTAAGGGCTTTTTGAATTTACAATTATGGCTTCTCCTCACAAGAAAAGACAAAAGAAATAGGGGTAATATGGTAATTTTAGAAGCTTTCATACCATCATGTTACCATTTTTAGTAAGTGGGTCAAAATGAGATTACTTAATAAACAGGTCAAACTCATCATTTATGGTAAACGAGTCACGCTCATCATTTTTAGCAACTGAGGCAAAAATATCATTTTCAGTAAATGGGTTAAAATTATAATTTTAGTAAACGGGTCAAATTTCTAATGAATGGGTCAAAAAATCATTCAATATGACTATTTTCGTTAAAATTTTGTTTTCGAAAATGGTTGACCTTTGACTTTTTGGTTAGTCAGATGGCATAGTTACAATGGTTTTTTAAAATTGATCTTTTCTAGGAAACCATTTTGATCATAAATTGTGCAACCCTTTTGTTGCAACACCTAAATATATTAATATGATATGAAGTAATAAGTTCTATTTGTTATTCATGTGAACCCGTACCTCCTTGAACGTATTGGATTGGAATCAGTAAATATTACTGATTTAATGCAATCGTCACATTTTTGCATTCTTACGTTGATGTTCCCGTCCACCGGACGGACAAACTACTAGTTATTTATGGGTTCTTGAGAGTATTTCTCCATATAACCTTCACAGATATTATTAGGGCTTGCCCCATACATTCGCAAATATTATTAGGGTCTGTTCCCTACATTCACAGATATATTTAGGGTCTCTTCGCTACATTCGCGGATATTATTAGGGTTTGTTACCTACATTCGTAGATATTATTAGGGTCTATTTCCTTCATACTCGTACAACCATACATTCATACAATCATATACATTCATCCTTACACATTAATCTTATAACGATCACCTTCCCTGGCGATATGTGCAATATCCGAAGATCGTTCACACACTGACAAGCATTCATTCATATCCTCAATATAATAACTATCACATAATTCATATATGGCATACACTTAACACTTAAGGTAAGTGTATTAGCTAATCACAATGAGTATGCACACAGACTCGAAAACATAACAAGGAAATGGGGCAAGAAACTCACCTGAGCCCGATTCCATGCAGAGTTAATGGTAATTCCTTTCCTTAACTAGGACGCGGCTAACTATATAACAATTACATGTATCAATTAACTAGCCCTATCCATATCATTTTTCTAGGTTATTGTAACCCCTAACTACAGGGGTCTGGGGGCAGCGCACCTGGCAACGGGGTTCTAGGGGCGTCCCCTAGCAGGGTCCAAGGGGCAGAGCCCCTGGCTGGGGCCATGTCAGCTTGAAAAAATTTTATTTTCCTTAATAAGCTTTTACCAAAACCCTCATCAGAATAAATGAAGTTCAATTATTTAATTAAATCGAATCTTCATTTTAAACGTTACCTTTCATTATTAATTATTTACTTATTCTTATCTTAACCATCATATAAGTCTATATCTACCGCATATGCCGTTTATCGTTCGTTTATTTGGAAATTCAATCTAGTGTATAAGTCATTATTGGCGTGTAAGTCATATCCATCGTATAAGTTGTTCCAACGTATAAGTCATACATATTTTCATCCATACATATACGTCACACTTATACATACACGACACACATGCATACATACACACTATATACATATACGTGGTATACATATACATATACGGTGTACACATACATATGCGCTACATACATACTCGTTACATACGTATAAGGGCACACATGTATACATACACGCTATATACATATATGGGCATACATATATATACATACACGCTATATACATATATGGGCATACATATATATACATATATGCTATATACATATATGGCTTACACATATACATATACGCCCACATACATATACGTCCTATACATACTTATATGGCATATTCATCTTATACGCTACCCATACTTATACGGCATATATACTTATACACCCGTATAAGTCTGTTTCAACTTCTTATTTGCGTTTTGGGGTTTTTCTTCGATTCCAGTGTCGTCAGCCGCCGTTAACCATCATGGTTGGCCGGAGTTTGATTGTTATGGCTTAGGTAGCTTCGGGGTGTCCAGATCCGAGCTAAGGTGGCCCATAAGCTGGTTTTTGGTTGATTAAACACCCGGAATATGCTAGATCTAGATTCAAATGACTCATTCGGCATCCCGAGGCTATGGCGTCGGGTTCTAATATGTTGGGTTAGCCGAGATAAATGATTTCTTACCTTCGGTTGGTCTTGGATCGTTGAATAGAATAGTGTAGAGAGTGTTTGGCTTAAGTGTGTATTTTTGATGGTGTAGGCTAAGGTGTAGATTGATGGAGATGGAAATGATTTAGGGTTTAAGGGGTATTTATACTCCTTAAGTCCGTGGACCTTAGGCCCATATTCATCTTAAGTCCATATTTAATTCTATCTATTCAAGCCCACCATCCTTTTATCCCTATTATTATTATTATTGTTATTTTATAATTATTTTTCTAATAACTCAAACTAATTCTTCCAACGAAATAATAAAATAATAGTTTATTATTATTCATGAAAATTTCAGGATGTTACATGGAAGAGTCGAGTGGCGACCACCATGGCGAAATTGTTCCGTTCTTGAGGACAAGAACGTTTTGAATGGGCAGGAAATTGATACGATCAAATATTATTATACTTTAATATATTAATTAAATTAATCTTTTATTTACTTTCCTTGTTGTATGATAATTAGGTTTCCATATTATTTATCTTTTTCTATTTTTATGTATTTATCTATAATATATATAAACGAAACCTTTAAAAGCTCTCTGGTTGCTCCCTACAGTATCTCAAGCCACCATATTTCATTATTTGTAAATGAAGGCTTCTCATGCATTTGACCCGAATTCATGGGTTTGGGTCTCACAAAAATCAGATAGTCCTTTGTAACATCCCGTTTTCTAGTTTCGGTTAATAAAATAACAATACTAGTTATTGTGAGATGGGCTTGTGTTGGGTTAAATAATTGTGGGTAATGGATTTGGATTAATAAGGAAGGAGGAAAAACCATGGGCTTAAGCCCATAACCCATGGTATAAGTACCATAATTATCCATTAATTCCCTCATGCTCATCCATTCCGTACACCATCCAAAACACACACTTAAGCCCCCTATCTCTAGCCGAAATAACCAAGAAAACCCGAGCATCAATCCGAGGTAATAACATTATAATATCATATGGATCCTAAACCGCTAGATCTTGTCGCGAAACGACGAGTCGACAACCCTCAACCGTCAAAGTCAAGTGATCCAGATGGAATCGGGTATAAACCGATCAAATGACGAGCTTAGGGGTCACCCTAGCTCGGATCTGGATCGAACGGAACGAAAAACGGTGAACGATGGAAAAACGGGTGAGATCTCGGTTTCCGGTGATGATGGCGCCGGAAAACGGTGTACGAGGATAAGAGGTGTCAGAGAATGTTTCTAACATTCTCTGACCTAACCCTAATTCGTTACGGAAAACTAACGAATTAGCTACATTCGCTATGCCATTCATTATACCCATTCATTAAGGAAGAATAACGAATGAGCAGTCATTCGTTATACCCATTCGCTAAGGAAGAATAACGAATGAGCAGTCATTCGTTATTCCCATTCGTTAAGGAAGAATAATGAGTGAGTAGTCATTCGTTATGCCCATTCGTTAAGGAAGGATAACGAATGAGCAGCCATTCGCTATGCCAATTCCTTATAATAGAGAAATAACGAAGGGGCCTCCTTCGTTAACGAATTAGATAATGAATTAAGTTTGATAGAATGACAGAAAGCTCGACCCCAGCCAGGGGCTCTGCCCCTTGGACCCTGCTAGGGGCTGCCGTCCCTAGAACCCTGCTGCCAGGGGCGCTGCCCTCGGACCCCCGTTCATTGAGGGTTATAATTAAACTAGAAACACGATATGGGTAATGATAGTTAATTGATACGTGTAATTGTTATATAGTTAGTCGCGCACATCTGTTGGTGCATGTTTTGTAACAGATGATCTTTCGTGTTTGTTAGAATTGAGAGCAACGGTCAAAGGGGAGACTGTTGGTGCATTTTGTGACCGTCGCTATGCAATTCAGACCAGCGGAACGCCACAGGCGAAGTTAGCACAACTTCGCCTTAGGCGAAGTTAGAACAACTTCGCCATAGGCGAAGTTGTAACAACTTCTGCCTTAGGCGAAGTTATCACAACTTCGCCTTAGGCGAAGTTAGCACAACTTCGCCTACTGAAGCCCAGGCCCGTGAATGTTTTGTCTATATATAGTTGTGTCTTGTTTAGTTTTAGATATCCAGTAATTTTAGAGAGTTGTGTGTTGAGAGAGAACAAACCGAGTGAGAGTCGTGTGAGACGACCTGAGGTAGAGCTCACCTCGGGTCAGTCGTGTTTCTGTTTTGTTACGGTTTGTAACGTGATTATTTTATATATGAATCTGCAGATTTGTTTATTCCGTTCTTGTATTTGTTTGTGTATTTGATCGTGTACGTGTTTGTGTTATTCGTCGATACACCATAAACGAGTCTAGGAGGATTCCGCACTCCTAGACCTCGTGCGGATCTCGTATCGATCGGCGACGCCCCGGGGGGACCTACAAGTGGTATCAGAGCCTTAGGCTCTTACGCTATGGTTCGAGATCTGCGTTTTTGGTGTTTCTGGCACGTTTCTGTGCGTTTCTGGCCGAACAGTTCTTCAGGCGAAGTTATTGTTCATCAGGCGAAGTTTCCGTCACTGTTCGTAGGGTTTCAGCGAAGATATAAGGTCCGGCGAAGTTATGAACAGGCGAAGTTGACTTTAGGCGAAGTTGACTTCTCGGCGAAGTTATAGCCAGGCGAAGTTATAGCCCGGCGAAGTTATTGCCCGGCGAAGTTATAGCCAGGCGATGTTTACTTTCGGCGAAGTTAACGAGATTAAAAAAAAAAAAGTATTTTGGAATTTTCCGTCTGTATGGCCAGGTGTACACGATTATTGTGAGACCGAAGATGTTGTTCCGTCAACGAGTGATCTTGTTATCTTTTGGTTTTACGTGTGAACAAATACGTGTCAACTCTGATTTGGAGTTGAGGTTGTGAATGGGTTATGGTTTGAAATTGGATAGTGACACATATTCGGGTGTTTGTGGGAAAGGAAATTGTTGTTGTTCGTGGTGACCAACCGAAGAAAGTCAAATTGAACTGAAGGTTTTTCGTCATTACTGGATTGCGGTCAGAGCATATTATTTATGTTATTTTCAAGGCGTTCGAGAATTGGATCCTGAAACGTGATGCTTATTTATTAGAGTGAAGATTCTGGAACAAGTTGGATTTAACCGGGAATTAAAGTGTTTATGTTCCTGATCGTTATCCCTGGTGATTGAAGATGCTTCAGATTTTTTAATGGTCATGTGTTAGATTCTGTCAGGGTGGTTTTGTGATGAAATTGATCACTTGATGTTGAGTAGTTGAAGATTAAACCTTATCATATGCCGACGAGTTGGTGAAGTTGTGGAGGAAGCCCAACTTCACGTGTTGGTGAAGTCAGATGGACTCACGTGATTGGTTGAGATGATCTATTGGCACGGGGATGCATGCATTACAAAGACCTCAATCGTTATAGTCGGAGAAGCTTACACTGAAGGGGAGATCTGATATGGAAGATGCTGGGTGATTGGTAGATTTGTGAAGCTACAGGACAGTTTCTGACACGGCTTGTTGACTGCAAACAGAAGATCATCAGTTAAGAGGGAGTCTGTTGGTGCATGTTTTGTAACAGATGATCTTTCGTGTTTGTTAGAATTGAGAGCAACGGTCAAAGGGGAGACTGTTGGTGCATTTTGTGACCGTCGCTATGCAATTCAGACCAGCGGAACGCCACAGGCGAAGTTAGCACAACTTCGCCTTAGGCGAAGTTAGAACAACTTCGCCATAGGCGAAGTTGTAACAACTTCTGCCTTAGGCGAAGTTATCACAACTTCGCCTTAGGCGAAGTTAGCACAACTTCGCCTACTGAAGCCCAGGCCCGTGAATGTTTTGTCTATATATAGTTGTGTCTTGTTTAGTTTTAGATATCCAGTAATTTTAGAGAGTTGTGTGTTGAGAGAGAACAAACCGAGTGAGAGTCGTGTGAGACGACCTGAGGTAGAGCTCACATCGGGTCAGTCGTGTTTCTGTTTTGTTACGGTTTGTAACGTGATTATTTTATATATGAATCTGCAGATTTGTTTGTATTTGTTTGTGTATTTGATCGTGTACGTGTTTGTGTTATTCGTCGATACACCATAAACGAGTCTAGGAGGATTCCGCACTCCTAGACCTCGTGCGGATCTCGTATCGATCGGCGACGCCCCGGGGGGGACCTACAACATCTAAAGAAAGGAATAACCATTAACGGTGAACGTAACCGAGTTCAGGTGAGTTTCTAGCTCCATTTCCTTGTTATGTTTTTGGGGCTGTGTGCATACTCAATGTGATTAGTTAATACACTTACCTTATGTGGTAAGTGTATGAATGGATGATATATGTGATAGATATTATATTGTGAATATGAATGAAAGCTTGTCGGTACGTGAACGATCTTCGGATATTGCACGTATCGCCAAGGAAGGTAAGTGTTAGAATATATAACTATGTATGTACGAATGATAAAGCAGGGTATGTTCAAAATTGTATGAATGTTACTATGAAAGTATGGTAGAGTTAAGGTAGGGATCAAACCATAATAATATCTGCGAATATAGGGAACAGACCTTAATAATATCTGCGAATGAAGGGAACAGACCCTAATAATATCTTCCAATGTAGGGAACAGACCTAATAATATCTGCGAATGTTGGGAACAGATAGGAATCTATTGTTGATTTTTGGTAGACAAGCTTCCCACGGGTGCAATAAGAGAATGGACACCTCAAAACATGGCTTCTCTTCTTTTATCATTTCGTTCTCAATCATCTCTATCTCAGCAGCCTGAAAGAAGCAAATTACGTCATCTAACTAGAGTTGATCAAAATTTGGCTTTTGAAGGATGAATTTGTAGGCGGTGTACCACTCCTTCGGCATTGAATTCAGCAACTTGGTGTTCAAGTCAAAATCCATCATCACATAATAAGTTGTTCTTAGGTCATTCACAATAGCCAGAAATCTCTCAAGGATTGATTTCAATCTTTCTCCATCCTTGTACTTGAATCTCTCAAGCTGTTTCTTGAGTCTATGTTTCTTGATATTCTTTAGCTCAGCATTGCCTTCAAACATCTTAAGGATTGCATCATACATAGCCTTAGCTGTTGTGTGATGTGCAACCTTGGTCAAGATTTCCCAAGACAGTCCTAGCTTGATCATGGCGAGAGCCCTTTCATCCACTTTTCTCATCCTATCACGCACAGTAGCAGTAGAACTTGCACCATCAGCAGCTTGTGGACCATTTTTGATTGAGTTCCACATATCGACATCGTAATAGCACACAACAGCTTCGAACAAGACCTTCCATTTGGTAAAGTTTTCCTTTCCATACAGTCTAGGAATTTTATAAGTGGAAACTTCTTGCTCTTCAAAACCAGACATTTTGGTATTATTGAAAAACAGAAACAGAGAGTGACTTAAATAGAGTAAAAATCAAATTATCAAAATAATCAGATCTGAGAATCATATCTTCAGATATGATGAATCTGTTTTGATTGGAGTAAGATTAAGTGATAAAGATGCAAACTTTAATCAAAATAAGTAAAAAAAGACACCGAAAATTTGCAGATCTAGAAGAGAATGAAGAACAGAGCAGCTGACGTCATACTTCAATGGAACAGTGTTCTACTTACGCCATCTTTCTTCCTCAGATCTTCAAATAGCAACAACACTTCACCCGAATAGCAACGAACAAGCTCTGATATCACTTGTTGGTCCCGGATATTGATCGCTCACATTCACAATAAAGTCATAACCCACACAATAAATGTGTCGACAAGAAGGTTAATGACGGTTGCTATTTTGGGTAAGAAATCTATTTGTTAACGGTGGAATCAGAAACAAACCGAGTTGTTGCTTAAGGATTAATAAATGTAACAAACACAAACAATCACTCAAAATATTTCCATTTATAGAAAAGATTCATACAAATGCTAATCGATTAGGGTTTCTTGTAAGGAATGTATTGTCCGTACTAATCCTATGACAGCCGTCACACTCAATCAGGAATATTCTTTTAGGTCTGGAAAGTGTAATGTCTGCCAAATCCGTAGGAGGCGTGCCCTAAAATATATTCTATTTATAGGCCTGCCACCTCCTGTGTTTGATCCCAAATTATACTCGTTCTAATCAATATCTTAGATCTAATCCAGATCTATATGTTAATATTAATTATACGGATCTAACTCTCGAATACCTTAGTTCGATTGCTATTCATATGTAGTATATATTATCAATAAGTTTAACGTGAAGCTTGAGAGAGAGAGAGAGAATACTTTAAATCTTTTTGAATAATATTAATTCTCTCAAAACTTCAACCTTTTACAAGTGAACAGTGGTTCACTATTTATAGAAGACGATCTGGTTCGCTAACATCCCCTAGCGAACCAGCATCCCCTTCGTTAAATAAATTAACTTAACGAATCACCCCCTGATTCGTTAACATCCCTTAACGAATCAGGAGGGAATACATTATAATGTCCTAGTTCGCTAACATCCCTAGCGAACTAGACCTAACCTTAACGAACTAGTCTTAGTTCGCTAACATTCCTAGCGAACTAGACTCAAACATAACGAATTAGTCTAAATAAACATTAAATATTACATTTAAATATCAAATAAACATTAATGATAATTACAAAGACTCTAGACGCAAAACCGTGCACTAACAGACACCCCCTCGTCTTGAGCTCTTTGTCTTTAACTTATTTGAAACGCTTTGTCTGCCAATCTCTGCAACTATGAATCCCATGTTCATGGCATACACGAACGACACATTGGAATTGCATAGCCAGGTCGTAATCTTCTTGGCGTTCAAACAAAATCTGCTTCCTGTGTAGCACGTCATTGTCTGTCTCTGATAAATTAACCAACCACATCGGATCGATTATCTTGATGAGCTCAGTCTGTAGTCCTCGACCACGGACAATAACGGCCTCGCCAGTACGATTGTCATAGTACCAACGGTTGAAAGACAGATGAATATCTTGAGGCATTGTCTTCACAGGAACCCTTCTCATTGTCTTTGGTGGCTTCACTTTCAAAACAAGTTTCTTCCAGCCGGTCCTTGGATCAATCTCATCAGTACGTTTACGTCTTGGGACCTGGGGCTTGAAGAATTTGAAGCCATGATTGACCTCGAACAGTAAGTGTTGATGAAACCACTCAGCAGTTCGGTTACCCCCACGATTGATAAATAGACGTCTCGCGAGGGTGCGTACGTCCCAACGCTGTAATGGTAAAACATCCATTATCCTCTTGTAATAGTGGACACCTTTTTCTCATTTAACAATACATACCTTAAGGTCTGAATCATAGAGCCAGGAGACAATATCACCATGCACCTTAGAAACAGTCTTGAAGGTAGTCATCTGAAATCTGCTCCCGTGTCAAAGATCTAATCACAAACTCACCGATCTGTATCTCATCTCTGTTCACCACACTTCTAACCATCTCCAATTCATCAATAAATATCACCGTGTTAGCCTCAATCATTTCTATTGCCTTGGCAGCTGTTGGATCTTGATATGAAATTATCTGCTTGTTCGAATCATCAGCGCCACTAACACCAGCACCAGAGGATAAACCATGCGATTGTTTAGGCTCACCTCCTGCATCAGACTCGTCAGGGTCATCATCGTCATTTTTGAGTTTCTTGAGGGCATCATCTTTACAAGTTAATTGTAAAATTAACTCTTCTTGTTCTTTTAATTTCACCCCCTGAGACTCAACAATCGCACGCAACGACTTGGTCTCTTTCTGACAGAATGAAAAATAACTCATCATTTTTCGTTGATTCTCCATGAGTCGTTCTTGATTGAGTCGGTCAGCTGCCATTTGATTTTCATATAAATGTAGCAGATTAAGCAACCTTTCCGTTTGACGTCCAGGTGACAAATTGTATACAGATGGATGAACTGGTTGAATAGGTCCCTGATGCCGAGTGATTCTCATGAAAGAGACATCACTAGGCGGAGGCGGAGGAAAATTTGTTGTTGGCAGAGGAGGAGGTCCCATTGAAGTGGTGGAAGATACGGTAGACAACACAGCAGGAGGCCTCGGTATCTCGGTCAACGCCATTTGAGGAATCAAGCCGAGCCTCTCATGTGACACCATCGTCGTTGTCAAGGTGAGCATCGGAGTGCTAGTAGTTAGCGGCACCGCCGAGCTTTGAGTAGTTGTTTGACGTGATGGTGGTGTTCCAATAATCACTCCAGCCCCAGCAGACACACGGGGCATCTTTGATGGTTCATCGGTAGCTACCGCTTTGCCCTTTCGTTTTCGTTCTTGCTGAGCTTTCATGGTGGCAGCTAGAGCAGCATCGACTGCATCTTGTTGTTCTTTCAGAGCTCGCTCACCAGCTCCATCATTACTATCATCATTGTTACCATCATCATCTCCACCATCATTGTTCCCACCTTCTCCCCCTTCACGCTCGGAATCCGAATCATCATGGATCCAGCGCTCATTAGGAGGACATACGTAATCCTGATTGATTATATGACCAATCATCCGTTTGTCCTGTGGCTTATCCTTTCGATAAATCAACATCCGATATACCGTTTCAGCTTTCATATGTTCCATATCAAGAACATCGTTCACCAACGATCGATCAAACACCAAATTCGGTATCAGATCCTGAATAATTAGTTGTAAAAAGCTTGGATACATTAAGAACTTCTTCGACGGTAGAGTTTGCTGAACTTGCTCTTTCAGATGATCAAAGATGAGTTCTGAATAGTTGAAGGGCTTGTTCAGGATTAGTGCAACAAAAGCTGATTGCAGACTTAATCTGCATTCATCAAAACCACCGCGACGTCCACTCATACAGTGAAGCAAGACATGCAGCAAATACTTGTAAGGTGGACACAAACCATTCTTGTTCAACATGGACCGACGAATATCACCCCCATAATTTAATCGTGTGAATAAACCCCTTACCAACGTCCTGTCAAATTCACTCGGGTAATCATCAATATCGTCAAATTGAAGTACTCGACGGATGACCTCAACATCAATCGTAATAGGGATCTGATTAATTGTTGCTTGAACCCAATTATTTTCTTCAACATATACCGCCGTGTTCCAGAACTGTCTGATTATACTAAGATACACCTTAGGTTTAGCAGTGATTGCATAATGTATCTTCGAACGGCGTAAGAAATTTAACATAGCTCCGAACGTCCTTAAATCAGCCACATCATGATCGACATAAGCACAAATGTTGTGCTTCTTATCGAACGGTAATAGAATCATTTTGACTTGTTGAGCTTGTTGTTGTGGTTGTCCTTGTGGAGGTTGTTGTTGTTGTTCTTGTTCAGCCATGTTTTACTGTATAAATAAAACCAATATGAGAATAGATATCACCATATATAATCAAAAGATATGTGTAATTAATCTAGTTACGCGTATTAGACAATTTAAATCCGTTAATTAAATTAAATGAATATTAAATTTAGTTAACTAATTAAATTTAGTTATGCGTATTAAATTTAGTAGACTAATTTTTTTTAATACTTTAAATGTCATTCGTTAACAATCACACTGATTCGTTATACAAAGATAACGAATCAGGCAATTCGCTATCAAGTAAATAACTTAACGAACTGGACCTAGCGAATCATTAAGTAATTTTAACGAACTAAACTCTAGTTCGTCATATTTTAAACGATTCAAACTCTAATTCGTGTGACATCTTATTCGCTAAGCTAGTTCATGTAAAATCTTAACGAATTGGACACGGAATAGTTCCAATTCGCTAAGACTAACGAATGGTCAAAATTAAGAGTTTTTCTTTGACTTCACAAAGTCAAGGTCAAAATTATCAAGAACAATAATAGTCAACATCTTAAACCCAGATTCAATTAGACCATAATTGTCGTCGAATCAACAAGATAATCAGCTCGTTGAGCTCGGAAACTAACTAGTGAATGTAGGTGAATGAGATTGAGACTCATTACCTAAATGTACTAAGGATCAACGAACCAACAGTAAACATCAAGAACACACAACAATAATTAACCCAGCAAACAATAATCAAATGTTGATTAGAGTCCACCAAGGGTATCGGAAAGTGATTCCGATCAAAATGATATCAAAATCATACAGTTAATCACATAAATTATACATTAATGGTTTTCAAACGTTCAAAACCCATTAACCCCAAAAATTACATAATTTAACAGTTAATTCAATGTCATTTTTGACGAAAATGATATCGCCAAGAACATTTATACCTTAGAAACTCAAATTGATCTTTGAAATGTTCAAACTTAAAGATCGAAAATATCAGAGAGAATTTGAACAGTTTCTGAAAGATGAAGAAAGAAGACGAACAGTGGAATACTATTCGTTATCTTGTCTTATATAACAGTGCACGAAACCCTAGGCACAACTTGCATGAATCAGACGATTCGTTTAACTTAAAGTTAGCGAAATAGCCCATTCGCTAACTCCATTCGTTACCTTATGTCAGCGAATCACAATGTGATTCGTTAAATTAAAGATAGCGAATCAAGACATGATTCGTGTCATGATTCGTTAAATATGTATAACGAAGGGATGATTCGTTATAGAGTGCGGAAGCGAATTAGGTTAGCGAACCAGAAGCTAGTTCGCTAAAGAATCACCTAGTTCGTTATCCATAAATAACGAATGGGAGTTTAGCGAATTAAACTCTTTAATTTAATTTTAAAGTAAATAATTAAATGAATGAATAAATTAATGAAATAAATAAAGAATTAAATTAAATCAATAAGTTAAAATTGTTTCAGATTACCGAAACTTAACTAAAAAATTTATTTAAATATATTGTATAAAGAAGACGAAAATATTTTTGGAATTTTGTAAAAAATTAAAGAATTAAAGAATGTATTTAAAAAAATATCCGAACTATTAAAATATTAGACAATCTTTTTGTATTTTTCAATGATTTTATCAAAAACAGTACATATTTTTGTAATTTTGTTGAGTTTGAGCAGAGAATCATATTGACCAAATTGCCCTTTCATCACAGTTTTATATTTCAGCGATATTATGACTGGCGATAAGTCGGTCATTGGTATTGTTGTCCACATAAATCTAATAACACACATTCAAGTATTTTTGTGATATGATTAAATAGTTCAATTAGAGCACAGAATATCAGAAATTATCAGCCTCTAATCTCGGTTCAAGCTTAATTTGATTTTTGCCAAATCACCCCAACTTGACTTAAACCATTATATTGTTGATCAAAATTTTGATACCAATTTAGAAATTTTGAGCAATGCATCAAGTTTCCTTTACTGTGAGTGAGTATGCACGAGTCCATCTGTCGGTTTACATACATTGTATCCCCTGGGGTCCGTTTCTTAATGGTATTAAGACACAAGCAAGGGAGGAACAATTGTATGACTAACAACGGATTTTGATCAAGTCAGTAATTTAAATTGTAAGAAGTACAGCGGTGATCAAGTTTAATGACTTAGGGTTTGCTCTAGAAAGCGAGTGAAATATTCATGCATATGAATACCCAGATGGTTAAGCCGCATAGAGACTCATAGTGACCAGAATCTTAACGCTTGTTATTTGCTTTATTTGATTTTTGGGTGATCAACAAATATAAGGCTTGAGTATGACTGGTTATTACATTTCTGCCATCCTCACCAAGACTTTTGCTAGAGACTAACACCCCTTTCATTTTGGCGTTTCTTTATATTTATATCACATACTTTACTCTACTGGGTTGTTTTAAGACCTACCAATGCACCAATGCAATTAAGCACACAGTCTTTTAAGCTTACTTTTTGCTGAACTTGGGGTCAAGATAATCAATGTACTATCATTTTCTCTTTTTGCTTCAAAAACTCAAAATTTTGAGGAGCATAAAAAACAAAATAAAGATAAATTTAATCGCCCCAGTTAACTTAAGTTAATAAATAAATGGCTAACCTTCAATCCACAAGTGAATCATAGGACCAAGACATGCAAGCATGCTTCACAAACTTAAATAACCGACGTAATTTTCAGCTAGAAAATAATCTAAAAATCTTTTTGGTTTTTCTCTATACAAACTTTAAAACACAATATTTTTGTCTTTTTCAAATTTCTTATAAACAAAATAAACTTCACAATCTTTTTGGATTTTCAGATATTTTTGTACAAAAACATAAATCACATTCTTTTTGGTTTTTCAAAATTTTAAAATGTTTTTGATTTTTCTAAATTTTAAAGGAAAAACATTAAAGAACAAAAATCACAATATTTTTTGAATTTTGAATTTTTTTTAATGTTTTTGGATTTTATCTATACAAGTTAAAAACACATTCTTTTTGTATTTTCTAGAATTTTCACCCCCTAAAACCTAAAACATAAAAAATAAGACTAAATTTATAAAGCAATTAAAAGATAATTATCCTAATTTTAGGATCTCAGCAAGGGTTTTCAATCCATTTAAACCAAGCAAAAAAGTAAAACGTGTTTTATCTAACGCTTTGGTAAATAGATCGGCTTTTTAAAAATCTGTGTGCACTTTCTCAAGATTAATTAATTTCTTTTCATAACAATCCCGTATAAAATGATATCGAATCTCAATATGTTTCGTTTTAGAATGTTGTACGGGATTTTTGGTGATACTTATAGCAGCAGAATTATCAATCAAGATGGGAGTAGTAAGAAACTTCAAACCGTAGTCGCGAAGATGTTGTTGTATCCACAAAACCTGGGAACAGCAACTCGAGGCTGCAACATATTCAGCTTCGGCGGTTGAAGTAGAGACCGTTGTCTGCTTCTTACACTGCCAGGAAACAAGCCGGTTTCCTAAGAATTGACATCCTGCAGTCTTTGATTTGAAGTTGATCTTGCATCCTCCATAATCTGAGTCTGAGTAGGCGGTAAAATCGAAAGTATTATCTTTGGGGTACCATAACCCGATGTCAGGATTTCCCCGTAGATATTGCAAAATACGCTTGACCGCTGCTAGGTGAGTCACTCGGGGACTAGCTTGGTACCTAGCACACACACAAACAGCAAACATTATGTCGGGTCGAGAAGCAGTTAAATACATTAGAGAACCAATCATAGCACGATAAAGGGTCGGATCAACGGTATCCTCCAATTCATCCGGTGATAAATTGTGACCCACTGGAAGAGGAGTTGAAGGGATTTTTCTGGCAGTTATCTTGAATCGGCTCAAGACGTCGTTCACATATTTAGTCTGATGAATGAAGATTCCCTTATCAGACTGATGAACCTGCAGCCCTAAAAAGAAATTCATCTCTCCCATCGAGCTCATTTCGAACTTGGTTTGCATGGACTTCTCGAACTCCTTACATAAAGTGTCGTTTGTAAACCCAAAAATAATATCATCAACATAAATCTGGACTAGAAGAAGATCATCACCAACAGTTTTATGAAATAAAGTGTAGTCAACAGTTCCTCGTTTGAAGCCATTATCAGTCAGATGGTCGGCGAGCGTGCCATACCACGCTCTCGGGGCTTGATGTAGACCATACAGGGCCTTATTTAAACGGTAAACACGGTCTGGATAATCAGGATCTTCAAAACCAGGTGGTTGTTGAACGAACACTTCCTCATGTAATTCACCATTGAGAAAAGCACTTTTAACATCCATTTGATAAACCTTGATATTCTTGTAAGCAGCATAAGCCAGAAAGATTCTAATCGACTCTAATCTTGCAAATGGAGCATAAACCTCAGTATAATCAATACCCTCTTGCTGATGAAAACCTTGCACCACTAGACGTGCTTTGTTTCTGACAATCACCCCTCGATCGTCCTTTTTACATTTAAATACCCACTTAGTCGGAATAGCTTTCTTGACTCTAGCAGGCTTGTCTATTAAATCCCAAACACCCAATCGTGCAAATTGCTGTAATTCCTCTTGCATAGCTTCTACCCAAGAAGGATCATCAAGTGCCCTACGAGCTGTCGCTGGCTCAACTTGAGATAAAAAGCAATTGAATTTAGCAATATTCACAATTCCCGAAGAATATAAATTAGTGTAAGCACACAATACGTTATTGTCGCTTGACGAAGCAACTTGATGACGTGTTCGAACGCCCACATCAAGTTCTCCAATGATATTGTCCTGTGGATGATATCCATGAATCCGAAGAGTAGGATTTTTAGGAACAACAACATTATCAAATAAATTAGTGTAATGTTCACCCAATTCGGGAGATGAAGCATTATCACTATCAAGATTAATAACTTGAATCTCAGCTTGATCATCATCGGAAGAAGTAGAAGCACTATCAATAACAACTGGCGGAACAATTTGAGATTCTTCAGTTGGAGCATCTGGTTGAACTTCAACTGCATTTGAAATTGAAGAGCTTGGAATGTTCAAATGTTCTTCAAAGTATGCTCTAACCAGATCTTCATCGATGTGATCAGTCGAAGGAGTAAAAGAATTAAATAAACTATCATAATCAAACATCCAGTCTGGACCTTTCCCTTAAGAAGGAGTTGTGTACTTTTGACAGTCCACATGGTACCATTCTTCAACACAGCCAGATGTAAAATTAAATACTCTTTTCTTTGGAGATGCATATCCCAAAAATATCCTTCGATAGCCTTTTCATCAAATTTACCCGATTCCTTCTTCAACATTGTACACGGACACCCAAATGGTTCCAGGTACTTTAAATTAGGTTTTCTGTTATTTAATATTTCATAGCTTGTCTTCTTGAGTCGCTTTACTGTTAGAACCCGATTAAGTGTATAACAAGCTGTGTTCACTGCTTCATTCCAAAATTGAATAGGAAGCTTTGAATCAGCAAGCATTGTACGTGCAGCTTCAATCAGAGTTCTATTTTTCCTTTCAGCATCACCGTTTTGTTGTGGTACATAAGGTGCACTATACTCTCGGTGAATTCCCTTTTGAATACAAAAGAAATCCAAAATAGTGTTTTTGAATTCAGTACCATTATCACTTCTGATTCTCCTCACCTTTTGTTTATACAGTGATTCTATCTTAGTAATAAGGTTTTGTACCAAAACAGGTGTTTGATCTTTTGAACTCATAAATAACACCCATGAATATCTTGAATAATCATCTGTCACTACCAGACAATACCAGTCTCCAGAATTACTTGGACGATTCACCGGACCAAATAAATCCATATGAAGTCGTTCAAGCGGAGTATTAATGGAATTCAATAACTTAGAAGGATGTGTCTTCTTCTTCTGCTTGCCCTTTTTGCATGCAACACAGTGATCAGATAACTTAAAGTTCTTTAACGAAACACCCTCAACTAAATTATTTGCCATTAAATAATTCATCTTTCTAACATGAATGTGACCCATTCTTTGATGCCATAGAATCGAGTCTTTCTCAGTTGCTTTCGAGACAAAACATGTTTCGATCAATGTTGATATCTTAGAACTCATGTTTAAGACATAAATATCATTTGATCATGGTGATCGCATGACAACCATGTCCTCGGGAATAATAAAACCCGGTTTCAAGATAAGACACTCTTTGTCAGTAAATAGTGTAGTGTACTTTTTATCATATATCCGCGATACACTCAATAAGTTATGATCAACCTTGTCGCAATAATTTACTTTTTCAAATGTAATATGACCATTTGAAACATCACCCTCTTGTGTGATCATGCCCCCAGAATTCCCAGCAAACGCTACATAACCCCCTTGAATATTTCTTACGTTGGTTAATAGGTCGAGATTTTCAGTGATATGACGAGAACATCCGCTATCCATGATCCAGTTTTCACCAGAAATGGTCTTGGATGAACCCTACACATAAACAAAAGTGATTAGTTCAAAAAGGCAGCCCAGGCCTCAGTCTTGGGCACCTTTTGGTTTTCTCTTTGATCATTAACTTTAACAGATTTCAATTGTTGTTCAGCCACTTGTGAATAAGTAACCGGCTTCTTAGACTTTTGTCTTAAGTATGCTTCCTGAACAATGTTTGAATTCCTGTTTTGACATATAGGTTCAGTTGGAATGAATTTTGTTTTCACTTGACCGTGTGTCTCATTGATATGAAATACCTTCCGAGGATTCACATCAGAGAACAAAATATGAGTATCATCAGCATATGACACAGGTCTTTTCAGAATCTCCTTAACCACTGGAATTGGCTTAGATTTGTCCTTGATGAAAGGATGAAGATTTTGAAAGTTCTGTTGATTACAATTCTTCACAACATGACCTTGTTGACCGCATAAAAAACACGTTCGCATGTCCACATGGTGATGTTTAGAAGAAATTGGAATAGATGGTTGATGATGACTCACATTTTTAGTCATGCTCTTAGCAAACTCATCAGATAATTCAAATTTCTTCTTTAAATAAAAATCTAAATTAGAACTGTTTGAAAAACTTTTTAGTGTATCTGTTCCAGTTGACTTAACAAAGTTAATCTTCTTAGCTTGTTTTAAAAATTGTTTTGCCTTAGTCAATGGATCAGATTGAACTGAAGTTTTTGATTGAGCATACACACGTTCAAGTTCTTGAATTTTTGAAGTTTCATTGACAAAAACACTCTCAATAAGTTCAGGTTTGATAATACTTATTGGAATATCTTGTTCAGTGAACATTGTGTCCATTCCCTTTAACTTAAAAACTCTAGCAGCAGATGGCTTAGAACTAGAAGGATTAATGAAACGCATTAAATCCTCATCAGAAATTTTTGGTTTAACTGACTTCTTTGCCTTCATAGAGTTCACTTTCTTTAAATTTTCCTTTTTCTCTTGAGGTTTGTGTGAACCATATACTGCTTCCTCAAATTCGTGAGGTTCGCACAGAATATGATTAGAACTAGGAATGTTCTTATTCTTGTGTATAATCTCTGGTTCAAACACATCCTCGATAATGACCTCGTCATTGTGTTCAACAAACACCTTTTTGCTTCGGACATGAGATTTTTGAGAAGCAACTTGGGGTTTGACAATTTCAGGTTTAACCATTTTAGGTTTTTCAGAAATTACGGATTCCTTTTGAATCAAATCCTCTTCTTTTCTTGCAAAAGGATTAATTTTATAATCATTATGAAAAGGTGGTGGAATTTCAACAAAACCAATACCTTTCTTAGAATCCTTTTGTTTTCCAGAAACTTCAATAATTTCATTCAATAAAAATGAAGAATTTCGAAATTTACCCAACTTGTTCTTCAACTCAAGAACCTCATTCTCAAGCTCAGTTATCTTAGAACGATGTTTCAAGATTTCCTGAAACTTTTGGTCATTAATGGTCATTTTCACAGATAACTCGGCTTTGAGATCATGATTACTTGTCGACAATGCTTCAATCTTTTCTCGAGATTTCATTTGAGACTCAAGAGATTGTCGATAAGTGTCCTTAAGAGAAGCAATTTCTCTTATAAGATTATCATTTTGATTTTTCAAAGCATATAACTTAGAGTTGTTAGATTCACAGTCAACACATGATGCTTTAACAAATGAAGTAGAAGAAATAGAATTACTAACCTCATTGATCTTAGCCATGCAAGCAAACATTGATTCAGAAGTCTTGTCGCAAGAATCGTCAGAATCAGATCCAGAATCATTATCTGAAGACATCACACTACCAGTAGCATCTTGACAATCTTCATGTAACCCAAACATAGCTAAATTTGCTTGAACATCATTGCATAGTAGTCGTTGTGACCAATCAGCCCCGTCTGCTAACATTGCTTGTGTTGTTGAAGAAGATGGTTTCTTTTCAGCATCACTTCCCCGTGGTGAGGAAACATTTTGACTTTGACCACGAGGTCCAGTGTATTCTTTTCTTGGTTTGTCACATTCCTTCGCAAAATGCCCGAATTCTTGACAATTATAACACTTCACCTTTAATTTGTCAAAACCCAACTTCTTGTTTAACGCTGGAAGATCTTTTCCAGTTCTCTGCATGAATATTTTAACTTTACGAACAATCATTGCCATATTCCATTTCAAATCCATGATCTCTAGATCATCCGGATCTATCTGATCATAATCCTCATCAGTTAACTCACTTGTGGCAATTTTACTACTCACCAGTTTTCATATGAAGACATAAATGCCATCAGAAAAGCAAAGTTTTGCTCAGCTTCCTTCATATTCACACTAGGTGGTGTAGCAAATGGATTGATACTAGTAGAACTTCCAGAACCACCGGAATTACCAGCAGAGTAGAAACAAACTTTAGGATCATTAAATATAGCAGATTCTTTTTCACTTACGACATGAGTAAGAAAAGCAGTGATTGGTGAAATTGTTGAACTGAGAGGCATACTTCCACCATAGAAAGCCGGATCTTGATTTTCTTTGGAAGATTTTTGACACTTAAGATCATATTCTCTAGCTTCGATCTTTTGTAGAAATTCAAGTGTTGTCAAGTCTTCATTCAGAAAATAATCATTTTCTTTCAAAACCATGAGAAATGTTGAGTAGGACCTAGGAAGTACACTCTTGATAGTGTCAATTTTATCTCTTTCAGAAATTTCCATTTTCATTTTATCCATTTCAGCAATTAAGTGACTAAATCTTGTAGTCATCTCTTCAACTGTTTCTCCTTTCAATAAATTAAAGTTTCGAAATTGAAACTTGAGCATCACTTTCTTACTCTCAGCTGTGTTTCTCATGCTTCTCATACGCAGATGTTGAAACAAAGATGCACATCTCTTGATACTTCCAACTTGATGAAAAATATTCTCTGGTAAAGCCATAGTCAAAGTAGAATAGGCTTTTATCTCGATTTCTAAAGCTTTCTTCTCTTCTTGTGAGTATTGAGAGACAGCTTTAGGAGTATACCTAATACTATCATCACCAATCATTGGTGCAACATATACCTCATCAAGACAATATGAGCAGTCAGGATGAACAGATCCCAAATGTGCACGAAATCGAGGTTCCCATTTGGCAAAGTCACTGAACTTCATCAATCTTGGACATTTAGAATGTGAACCTATCTCAGTATCAAGTTGCAACATCTATTGCATCAACATATTTTGAGACGCCAATGCATACATACCAGCCATATTTGAAAATAAACAAGTTTACAGTTATAGCGAACTACACTCTGTGTTTAACGAATCAATGAACAATGTTTAGCGAACTGTGAACAGTTGTAGCGAATCAATCCTTAACGAAGTTAAGACTGATCAATAATGGAGTATCTTAACGAATCAAAACTTAACGAATGAGGTAAGTGTGTTAGCGAATCAAAAGTCAACCTAGTGAGTCAACTTAACGAATCACAAATAAAGTTAACGAATCACCCAAATGGCGAAACAGATAACGAATGTGATGAAGGTTTAACGAATGACAAGTCAACTTAACGAATTGACCAAACGAATTGACCAAGTCAACTTAACGAATTGATCACACGAATTGACCAAGTCAACTTATAACGAATTGATCAAACGAATTGACCAAGTCAACTTAACGAATTATAACGAATCAGTTCAACGAATCAAATAATAATCAGTAACGAATCGCCAAAATAAACTTAGTGAATAAGCTAACGAATCAGCTACAGTTGATAACGAATCAACACTATAGCGAATTATACTATAACGAATCAGGTTGTTACAACCGTTTGTAACAAACTTGATTCCTTTCTGCCACGTGGCAAAAAGTTGTTAGAGCACAAATTCCAAGACAAACACGTGTCAAACGAATCGGTTATCTAGTTAACGAACTAGATGACACGAATTGATTAACTCACACGAATCAGTTAGCGAATTGATAGCGAATCAAGTTAAAAACATAACGAATCGCCTGGAATTTTATAGCGAATCGCATTCATCTTCATATCTTCAAACCTTCAACGTGTTTTTCCAGATTTATGAAGATCAAACCCAGATCAAACCCATAAACTTATCGATTCCAGATTTGTAATACTCACTCAATTCTTAACCAAACATAACAAGTCATATACCAAAATGCTCGTAATCACAACGCGAATTCAGCTCAACACATCTCGTAATCGATTGTCCTAATACACTAATCAATTTCAACCAAAACCAATCCCATGTTTACGGACTCAAACCGAAAACACAATAACCTTACAAATCCAATCCACAATCCAATTCCACTCAATTGAACATTAATATTACCTTAACCAAACCAGATTTACTCCAAATCAGCTCAAAACGATTCAAAATCAAACCAAACAGAAAATAAACATGAAAACTATAACAATAACAATCAAACCAAGCGAATTGAGCCCCGAAAGCTCTGATACCACTTGTTTGATCCCAAATTATACTCGTTCTAATCAATATCTTAGATCTAATCCAGATCTATATGTTAATATTAATTATACGGATCTAACTCTCGAATACCTTAGTTCGATTGCTATTCATATGTAGTATATATTATCAATAAGTTTAACGTGAAGCTTGAGAGAGAGAGAGAATACTTTAAATCTTTCTGAATAATATTAATTCTCTCAAAACTTCAACCTTTTACAAGTGAACAGTGGTTCACTATTTATAGAAGACGATCTGGTTCGCTAACATCCCCTAGCGAACCAGCATCCCCTTCGTTAAATAAATTAACTTAACGAATCACCCCCTGATTCGTTAACATCCCTTAACGAATCAGGAGGGAATACATTATAATGTCCTAGTTCGCTAACATCCCTAGCGAACTAGACCTAACCTTAACGAACTAGTCTTAGTTCGCTAACATTCCTAGCGAACTAGACTCAAACATAACGAATTAGTCTAAATAAACATTAAATATTACATTTAAATATCAAATAAACATTAATGATAATTACAAAGACTCTAGACGCAAAACCGTGCACTAACATCCTGACAGCTGTCATTCTTTCTAGAAGCCCTAATAATTGGTAAATAATCAAATTACATATTCAAAACTATACTAAGTGTAAAAACAGGTCTTCAGGGTAGACTTTCTGACATTTTTCTTCTCCGAGTAGGCTTCGTGCCTTTTGTCTTTTACGAGTAGACCTGGTAACCTTGAAGTGTGATGGTGAACAGTTCTCCGGGTAGACTTTACTTAGAGTATTTTCCTAAGAAAATACTCACCTAGCAGACTTTAATCTTCTTGATCATAGCAAACTTTTCTCGATATGATCCTACGAGCAAACTGTTCTTCAGGAATCCCTTCAACCCATTGTTAGAAGATAACTTATTAAGCAAACCATAGTGTGCTGGTAACACTGTTTGAACTCTGCTGGTAGCACTGTAGCTTGCTCGGGATTGAACCTTTCTAGAGAATGTACTTAGAATATTTCTTGATCACTTTCAACAAGCATGCTCGGACTACTGTTTATTAATCAAACCTTTCTAGATCTTCCAAATACTTGGCTTCAAAAGCTTGCTTTAGCCAAGAGGTTTCTAGTTAGCAAACTATGCTCGGCTTGAATAACACCTTTGCTAGATGAAGTAAACCTTGCTTGGGTTAACACTTAAGAGAGGCAAAAAACCTTCTAGGACAAGTAAAACCCTGCTTGGATGCCCAAGTGTGCTCGTTTTACATACTTAGCCATTTCAGAGGAGTGTTGAGAAGATTCCAATCTCCCTTAAACTTTCTTAGGTCATTTCAAGTCAAATCCTTGACTCAACATTGAGGGAAAATAGGCATGCAAGGTATGTGGTAAGTTGAATCTTAGATAATTCAAGGCTGGTCCAAACAACTACCGATGTGGAAGGACGGGACATTACGCTCGTGAATGCACTGAAGAACAAAATGTTACAAATGTGGTAAGTCAGGTCACATAGCTAGGGATTGTGGAGAAGCTAGAGCAGTGGAAGGAAGAAGGGGAGACGCGTAGAAGGATGGTCTATCAGCCACTGAGAAGGTTTCAGGAGAATAAGTGGCTTGTCACAGTTTGTTTTATGTTAATGTTTGTTAATGGGTGTCTTATGTTACAGTTTGAACCTATGTTTGTTTGATGAGGTGAGTAAACTTGAATGATTTCTTTCTATTTTATTATGAATGACTTGTGATTGACCTAGTGAGCCAAAAGCAGACGATAACGATTAGGATAATATGCCTTTTATAGTGTGATAAAGCATATCAGGGACTTCATAGGAAAGCTACCCAAGAAAGCTAAAACTCATGATCAACTCGGTGATTATGTAGACAAAAGATAAATCGGTAAGCAAGAAAGTTAGGATGTTTTATGAAAGGGCAAGAGCAGGAAGTAAATCCTGTTGGGGTAACTAAGTAGGTTTCAGGGACGAAACCTCTTTTAAGGAGGGTAGACTTGTAACATCCCGAAATTTCCATGAATAATAATAAAGTAATAATAAAGATAAAAGGATGGTAGGCTAAAATAGATGTGTTTAGATCATGGACTTAAATAAGAAACATGGGCCTAACTGCCTAAGGTCCATGGGCCAAGGGTATAAATACCCTAAAACCCTAACATTTCCACCCATCTCCTTCATCTACACCATAGCCTACACTATTGAAAACGCACACTATAGCCAAACTCTCTCTACACTATTATATTCAACGATCCAAGACCAATCGAAGGTAAGAAATCATTTATCTTAGCTGACCCAATAATTTAAAACCCGACACCGTAGCCCCGGGATGCCGAATGAGCCGTTTGAATCTGGATCTAGCTTTATTTGGGTGTTTAATCAACAAAAAACGAGCTTAAGGGCCACCTTAGCTTGGATCTGGACACCCGAAGCTACCTGGGTTATAAACCATCAAAATCCGGCCAACCATGGTGGTTAACGGCGGCTGACGGCGCCGTAATCGAAGAAAAACCCTAAAACGCGAAGAAGGCTGGTCTGCACATATACGGGCGTATAAATATGTATGTCGTATATGTATAGGGCGTATAAGTATGTATGCATATATGTATATGGGCCTTATAAGTATGTATGCGTATATGTATATGGTCGTATAAGTATGTCTGCCATATAAGTATGCATGTCGTATATGTATAGGCGTATATGTATGTATGCATGCCGTATATGTATACCGTATATGTATGTATGCATGCCGGATATGCATAGGCATATATGTACGTATGCATACCGTATATGTATAGGCGTATATATATGTATGCATGCCGTATATGTATAGGCGTATATGTATGTATGCATGCCGTATATGTATAGGCGTATATGTATGTATGCATGTCATATGTAATAGGACGTATATGTATGTATGCATGTCATATGTATAGGACGTATATGTATACTGTATATGTATAGGGCGCATATGTATGTATGCATGCCGTTTATGTATAGGATTTGTATGTATGTCGTATGTATTGAACGTACATGTATGAATTACGTGTATGCACGTATGCCGAATATGTATGAATGGCGTGCATGCATGTACAATGTAATTGTATGAATTCCGTATATGTATAACGTGTATGTATGTATGTCGTATATGACGTATATGCATGTATAGTGTATGTGTGTGTATGACATATATTTATGTATGACGCATACGTATGTAAGCAACGAATACAGACTTATACGGTAAATACGCTAAGAGCAAGGAATCACTTAATAATGAAAGGTAATGTTTAAAATGAGAAAGACTTAGAAAGAAGGGCCAAGGACCCAAACGAGCACTAGAGTAAGAGTTAACTGATGTGCCTTATTACAGTCAGTCGTGCATAGCTAAGAAAGGAGATTACGATTAGCTCCGAACGCAACAGGATCCAGGTGAGTTTCTAGTCCCTTTCTCTGTTTATGTTTTCAGGGCTGTGTGCATACTATGTGTCGGGTCGATTTAATTAATTCGTTTAAAGCGTGATGTTAGATTATTATTATAAATAAATATTATTGATAAATGCGAGCGTGTATGAGAATAAGTATGAATGTTACAGTATGTATGCTTATAGTCAATGATGTACAAGTGATTGTAAGAAGCGGGTACGTTTGTATTTAATTATGTATGCAAGCGTGTATGAAGTAAAGTGTGTATAGTATATTTACATATATGTATATATATATGGGGGGATGGATCTTGCTAGAAGTGCGAGAAGTGAAGGTATAACTCCATTAATCCCTAATTTCACTCCCTTTCATATGATTTTACATACATATATGTAGGTTGATTGTATTTATGTCTAAATTACACATTCAAACCTACCTACAAACATATAAATGTACCGAGCCACATTCAAACCTATGTACCTACACACATACAAACATACATACACATATACAAACATACGTACATATATACAAACATACGTACCTACACACATACATATGCACCTACACATAAGAAATGGAGTGAAATTAGGGATTAACTGTAACACCCCGTAACCGCAGCGGAAACGTACACGGGATGCAACAGACACATCTGATATCAACAGCATTGCTTATAAAGAAAATACCACTACATTAATTTATAACATATTACATTGTTGCGAGTTGCGTTACTGTCTAGATGTTACACACATATATTACCAATAAAACATTAATAAATTCATTACAAAACATAGAGCAGCAAGCTTCCAACAGGTAGCACAGATAGTTAAGCACATATCAATCATTCCAACTTGGGCATACCTAGAAAACATGTAAAGAAAACGGGTCAACTACGAATAGTTGGTGAGTTTCACTAATTTAAATAAACACTGACAAATCATTTTTAATAATCATTTATTATCCATATAATCATGCTGGGAACTATGTTACCCCAGAACATTTCCAGTAACTTTCTGGGAACTATGTTACCCCAGAACAATAATAACCCCTGGGAACTATGTTACCCCAGAACAATAACAACCCCTGGGAACTATGTTACCCCAGAATAATAATAACCCCTGGGAACTATGTTACCCCAGAACAACAATAACCCCTGGGAACTATGTTACCCCAGAACAATAATAACACCTGGGAACTATGTTACCCCAGAACAATAATAACCCCTGGGAACTATGTTACCCCAGAACAACAATAACCCCTGGGAACTATGTTACCCCAGAACAATAATAACCCCTGGGAACTATGTTACCCCAGAACAATAATAACCCCTGGGAACTATGTTACCCCAGAACAATAATAACCCCTGGGAACTATGTTACCCCAGAACAATATAACCCCTGGGAACTATGTTACCCCAGAACAATAACACATTATAAACATTTTATATATTCTATGCATCAGTCCATATATATATAAATGTACAAGTATTTCCATACGATCGGTATGTACTTAAATACTTTAAATAAGACATGTTTTCCGCCCCGGGAAAATATAATTAAAACAATTCATTAAAAGGGGCTCGTGAAAACTCACCTTGTTGTGAGTTGGTGAGTAATATAAGGAACAGCTACGTGCCTGGATCTGTAATATAATATCTAGTCGTTACTATATAATTCCCATAACTTAAATACATAGCAATCGGTACATCTGGGAACATTGTTAACCCAGTACTGCACTCGATTCGGGGACAATGTTAACCCCGTGACACTTCTAAGGACTCAGATTGACATTGCTTAGAGTTTGACAGTCAATTTAGTTAAGGTGATGAAATTATAGCTCGGTTTGACACCCCGTTTGGCCGCGGGGCCCGTTTCCGGTATTTCGGTGCCGGAAACGGTAAAATCGGGTAAAATTACCCAAATCATCCGAATTATTTTCGGATGATTTATTTTTACTTAATTTACTTAGATTTATGAAATAGTCTATTTTTAGGGTTTTCATGTACCAGTCAGCTCGCTTATGCGAACTTTGCCGGTTTACACGTTTTAAGCTTTAAAAACTTGTTTTTATGTTCTTTTTAGCACCAATAATTACCCGATTAGTCTCGGGTCTTGAAATTTTGCACAAAACTTAATTTGACAGAAATGAATTTTGTAAAAATTTTCCAGATTTATTTTCTTATATTTATATTTATTTATCTATTTTTAAATCTTATTAAAATACTAAATATATCAAAAATACCAAAACACTTTAGAAAAATCCCAAGTTTTTCTGGGATGATCTTTATCATCCTCATAACTTTCTGGAATTTTCCCAGATTTATTTTCCTACATTTACATTTATTTATCTATTTTTAAATCTTGTTAAAACACTAAATATATCAAAAATACCAAAACACTTTAGAAAAATCCCAAATTTTTCTGGGATGATCTTTATCATCCTCATAACTTTCTGGAATTTTCCCAGATTTATCTTCCTACATTTACATTTATTTATCTATTTTTAAATCTTGTTAAAACACTAAATATATCAAAAATACCAAAACACTTTAGAAAAATCCCAAATTTTTCTGGGATGATCTTTATCATCCTCATAACTTTCTGGAATTTTCCCAGATTTATTTTCCTATATTTACATTTATTTATCTATTTTTAAATCTTGTTAAAACACTAAATATATCAAAAATACCAAAACACTTTAGAAAAATCCCAAATTTTTCTGGGATGATCTTTATCATCCTCATAACTCCCTGGAATTTTTCCAGAATTTAAAACTTATTTTTCAAGCCATTTTCACCCAAAACCGAGCTAGAAAGCCCTAGAACTCGTTTCACCGAAAAGCCTACTTAGACTTTTCCAACTGAGCTCAAATTTTGTGGGTGACTTTTATATGTTATAAAAAGCTTATCTTAAATTTTCCGGAATTTTTCATCATGTTTTGCTATTTTTCACTATTTTTGGCCAAAACCGAGCATTAAATTCACCAAATATTCATCTTTTATCCAAAAATTACCAAAAATTCACAGATCTCATATTTTCATGTGTAGATCATCTCTGTGAAATTTCGTGACCCGACTCTAAGCACACGTAAATCTGTCCATTTTTTCATAATACACGAAAACCGAACTATTTTGTGTTTTCTAGCTTTAGATCGCAAGGATCTCGGTTTCTAGCCTTTGCTAGCCGCTAGATACAACACTTACAAGCACAATATCACTATACCAAGCAAGTTACACCAATAATCAAACCATTTCTTTCAAAGTGTCGGTTCTTAAGTAAAAACAAAGGTTTTAACCGTAGAAATCCATTCCCGACTCTTTTTACTCACTTCTTGGACAAAGATCCCTTGTATAACATGTATACATCTCTTGATCATGCAAGAGTCGGTTCCATCTCGGTTTTTCACCCATCTTTCACTTGGAAACTCATTTTAACAAGATTTTAACCGTAAAATTTTATTTTAAACACTTTTAACTCATTACTTGGATCAAGATCCTTTGTATAACTTGTATACATCCTTTGATCACACGAGAATCGGTTTCATCTCGGGTTTTCACCCATTTTTCACATGAAACTTCCTTTTCTCAAGAATTATGAAATTAAAAACAAGATTCAAGCATAAAAATCGTGTTTATACCTTCAATTCTTGGTTAAAATGATGGATTTTGGATGCACTCTTGAAATATTTGGAGAGATTTGAGAGAGTTTGAGTGTTTTGGTGTTTTAAAAAAAAAGAAATGAAGTGTGTGTGTGTGGTACAAAGACCGATCGGTCTTAGTGGAGGTGGGGGTGGGACCCACAAGTCCATTCTAAGCCACACACTCGGATATCCGTAATCCGGATGATGTTTTGGATAATCTGGCTCAGTTCGTTTCTCGTTTAAACGCGTAACTCGGCTTAAAACGAGCCTAAAATGATCGTTTTTCGGGTTAAAATATAATTTACATAAAACTGATTTAAAAACTTTAAAAACTTAAACCATGACATTAAAACATCATATTATTAATAATTACGCATCTTTTTCGGCTTGATTGATCGTCTCTTGCTTGATTTGGTGTTAAAGGTTTCGTTTAGCGTACCGACGTACCATTAAATCGAAATCCTTTTTCTGTGCTATAATTCACCTATCCCGAAGCATTCATACCTCGTAAACATCACTAAACATTATATACTTCGTCTATAATGTAATTCCCGATTCATTCGGGTTTCAATAATCGTTCATTGGTTAATTGTAATTCCAATACGATTCACTATATAATTGAGTATGATTCATACTGTGAACCATATATATTCGTATCAATGTGCTATAACTCATATAATCAATATTAAATAACACGTAAATAGTATATTCCGGCTACGGTATACCTGGATTTGTCGGAATCGTTACATTCTCCCCCCGTTATAAAAATTTCGTCCTCGAAATTTTATGCGTCAACTACTTCCTTTTGAGGAAATAGGTGGGGGTATTTCTTCCGAAATTCATCCTTTCGTTCCCAAGTAAATTCTGGGCCTCGTTGCGAATTCCATCTAACTTTGACCAACGAGATCTTATTGTGTCTAAGTTGCTTGATCTTACCGTCCACTATTTCGATGGGCTCCTCTACGAAGTTGAGCCTATCACTTATTTGCACACCCTCTAAGGGTAACACCGATGTCTCATCCGACAGACATCTTTTCAAATTCGACACATGAAACACGTTATGAACTGCACTTAGTTCCTCAGGCAGTTCTAGTCGGTAAGCTACCGGACCGATCTTTGCAGTAATAATGAATGGTCCAATATATCTAGGGGCCAACTTCCCCGCCTTTCCAAACCTGACCACTCCTTTCCAGGGTGATACTTTCAAATATACTTTTTCACCCTTCTCAAATGACAACGGTTTTCGACGGGTATCAGCATAACTCTTCTGCCGATCCCGCGCGGCTTTCAGGTTGTTCTTAATCTCAAGAATCTTGCTGGTCGTCTCCTGGACCAGATCCGATCTAATGACCTGTGGGTCACCCACTTCAGACCAGCAAAGTGGTGATCGGCACTTCCGCCCATACAATGCTTCATAAGGTGCTGCCTTTATACTGCTGTGATAACTGTTATTATAGGAAAATTCAACGAGCGGGAGATGTTGATCCCAATTTCCCTTAAAGTCCAGTACGCAGGCACGAAGCAAATCCTCCAAAGTTTGAATAGTCCTCTCAGACTGACCATCGGTCTGAGGGTGGTAAGCTGTGCTTAGGTCAATACGTGTTCCCAATGCTTCTTGGACAGCTTGCCAAAGTTTGGAGGTGAAATGGCTATCCCTATCGGAGATGATCGAGATGGGGATGCCATGACGAGACACTATTTCATTTATATAAATTTGCGCAAGTCTCTCAGTGTTATAATTATTCCTAATTGGAATAAAATGTGCCGATTTGGTTAATCGATCCACGATTACCCAAATCGCATCATGACCTCGGGGTGTCTTGGGGAGATGTGTCACAAAATCCATTGTGATCTGCTCCCACTTCCATTCGGGAATTTCCGGCTGTTGCAACATTCCCGAAGGTTTCTGGTGCTCCGCCTTAACTCTCGCACACGTCGTACACTTGCCGACGTATGTGGCTATATCCTTTTTCATCCCTGGCCACCAGTAAAATTCTTTCACATCCTTGTACATTTTATCTGATCCCGGATGTATGGAATATTTCGATTTATGAGCTTCGTCCATGATTAAATCACGAAGGTCATGGAGGGTCGGGATCCAAATCCGATTTTTGAAATAAAGAATTTCGTCCACACGCTGTTCGAAATTCTTCTCATTCCCGTAAAGTCCTTCTTTAACCAATTGGCCCTCTTTCAACGCCTCGCGTTGAGCGACTCGAATTAAATCTGAAAGGTTCGACTGGACTATCATCCCCAACGCTCGCACACGTAGTGGCTTGACTCGATCCTTTCTACTCAAGGCATCGGCTACAACGTTAGCCTTGCCGGGGTGTTATCGTATGTCACAGTCATAGTCACTCAGCAACTCGACCCATCTTCGTTGCCTCATATTCAGTTCTTTCTGATCGAATATGTGTTGCAAACTTTTATGATCAGTGAATATGGTGCACTTTGTACCGTAGAGATAGTGTCTCCAGATTTTAAGTGCAAAGATGACTGCTCCCAGTTCCAAGTCATGAGTAGTGTAGTTTTTCTCATGAACTTTTAACTGTCGAGACGCATAGGCTATGACCTTTTTATTTTGCATTAACACGCACCCTAACCCTTTACGGGATGCGTCACAATATACAACAAATCCATCGTCTCCGTCGGGGAGACTTAAGATTGGCGCTTGGCACAATCTTTGTTTTAGCGTTTGAAACGCCGTTTCCTGCTCTTCACCCCATTCATATTTCCGATCCTTTTGAGTCAGGAGGGTTAAAGGTTGGGCGATGCTGGAAAAGTTCTCTATAAATCGACGATAGTATCCAGCTAAGCCTAAGAATTGGCGGATTTCTTTCGGAGATTTAGGCGCTTGCCAATTCTTAATAGCTTCAACCTTACTCGGATCAACGTGTATTCCTTTGTGGTTTATAACATGACCGAGGAATTGCACCTCTTGTAACCAGAAGTTACACTTGGAGAATTTTGCATATAACTTCTCCTGATCCAGGAGCTCTAAAACTAACTTTAAGTGTTGCTCGTGCTCCTCTTTACTCTTCGAGTATATCAAAATATCGTCAATAAATACAATGACGAACTTGTCAAGATAGGGTTTACAGACTCGGTTCATGAGATCCATGAACACTGCTGGCGCATTTGTTAGCCCAAAAGGCATAACTAAAAATTCGTAGTGGCCGTAGCGAGTCCGAAACGCGGTTTTTGGGATATCCTCCTCTTGAATTCTAACTTGGTGGTATCCCGATCTAAGATCAATTTTTGAGAAATAGCTCGCACCTTGCAGTTGGTCGAACAAATCATCGATTCGGGGAAGAGGATATCTATTTTTGATGGTTAATTTGTTCAATTCCCTGTAGTCAATGCACATTCGAAGGCTTCCGTCCTTCTTTTTCACAAATAGTACAGGTGCACCCCACGGGGAATAACTGGGACGTATAAATCCCTTATCCAACAATTCCTGCAACTGGTTGGATAGTTCTTGCATCTCGGACGGTGCAAGTCTGTAAGGGGCCTTAGCAACAGGGCCGGCTTGAGGTAATAAGTCAATTCTGAATTCGACTTGTCGGGTTGGCGGTAATCCAGGAAGTTCCTCTGGAAAAACTTGTGGAAATTCGCGTACCACGGGAATATCGTCCACCCGTTTTTCCTCAGAATCAGCGGCCGTCAGGCTCGCTAGATACGCCACACATCCCTGACGTATATATTTCAACACCTTGAGGTGGGATATAAATGGTATCATGGTGCCGGATTTTTCTCCCTGCACTAATACCTCCTCGTCATCCGACACCCGGATCTTGACGGTTTTCTTTTCACAGTTTATTTCTACCCTATTAAGAGCCAACCAATCCATTCCCACTATCACGTCAAAACTACCCAATTCTACCGGTAGTAAGTCAATCAGGAAGGATTGTTCGCTTAGAATAAAAGGGCAATTCCGAACAATCCGATTAACTATCATGGTTTTACCGTTAGCGACCTCTACGGTGTAGGGTTCTATGGTTTCACCAGTAGGAAGGTTTGCTATCGAAAGGAATCTAACGGAGACAAAACTTCTATCGGCGCCTGTATCAAATAATACAGAAGCGTAATGATCAGAGACGAGGAAGGTACCTGTCACTACGCTGGGGTCCTGGCGCGCCTCGTTCGCTCCCATCACAAATGCCCGGCCTCGCGCCGGATTGGACGCCGATGGCTGACCCGCGAGTTGTCTCCCGTTTCCTCCCTGATTCAGTTTCGGGCAGTTCCTTTTGAAGTGATCCGTGCTGCCGCATTCGTAGCAAGCACGGCTAGTGGTCACCATCTGGTTTCCTTGCGGGTTCTGCTGTCGGGCTGGTTGAGTTCTAAATGGTTGCGCCCGAATAGGTTGTGGTTGACGGTTCAGGTTGTTCAGATTTGTCTTACAATTTGGTGCGTAGTGTCCAACCCTGCCACACCGGTGGCACACCACCTCCTTGCACACACCACTATGGTGGTAACCACATTTCCCGCATTTAGGAAACGTTCCCCTCTGCGGTTCTTGCCTTCCGCCCGAACTAGTCATGGCATAGCTCTGGGCAGCGGGCCTAGCTCGTTTGTTTTGCTGCTTCTCTCGGATCCTATTGTCATACGTACCTCGCTTTCCCCCAGCCGACTCTCCCGTCGCCTTTATCGATCCGCTCCTCAAGAAATCATACGTGACAATACCAGCCTGTGTCACTGCACCCTCATACGTCTGGTGCCCTCCCGCGTTAACTATGCTCCTCACTACTGGAGTAAGTCCCCAAATATAACGTTCCACCCTTTTTGACTCTGGGGTGACCAACCACGGCACTAATCGTGACAGTTCATTAAACCGGTTGGTATATCCCAAGTGGTCCGCCCCATGCATCTCTAGGTTCCACAACTCATGTTCCAGTTTCTGCAATTCATTCTTTGGGCAGAAATGTTTCAAAACAAGATCCTTAAGCTCTGCCCAGGTCATGCGGTTTGTCGCCGCCTGACCTCGAGTCTGTACTATGGTGTTCCACCATGTCAAGGCATGGTCTGTGAACGTACAGGTGGCGTACTTAACGACACAATCCTCGGGACAGTTGCTGATATTTACCACTGATTCTATTTTCTCTAACCATTTCACTAACCCATTCGGTCCTTCCGACCCGTTAAATTCTAAAGGCTTGCATAACATGAAATCCTTGATTGAACAACCCCTGGATGGTCCAGTGCGGTTGGTCTCTACAGTAGGGATAGGGCCATTACTGTCGGTAGCGACCACCGTAGGCGGTGCGTCAGTACTCGGCATAGTGTTATCGGTAGGTGGAGGATTAGCATTATGTTCCCCGCCATTATTTATGGGCGTTTGATTGCTCGGAGGGGTTGGATTAGACGAATTATTAATTCTGGCGGCGATGCGCGATACTATATCCGGTATCGCCGCCTCCAACTGTTGAGCAATCAAACGGCTCACATCTACTTCCGATACTTTCGTTGATCGTTTCGGTGCCATTCTACACAATCATCAAAGAAATATATATAATCAATACCATCTCAAAATATAAAACACCATACATACTTCATTCATTAGTAAACATTGCTTCATATTACACAAACATCAATTTACATACTTTCAGTCAACATTACATAACTAGTTTCATTACAAGGGCCCTATGTCGGTATCATCTCGACATAACCCGTAAAGGGGTCAGTGCTTGAATGATACCCAAAAGTATCTATAGTGATATGCCCTACAAGAGACCCACCCTAGGGGCCAGTGGTAGTACTATAACTAAACAAGATTCACTCCGTGTTAGTATCACCACTAACTACTTACACGGAGTATCAAAAAGCGGTTCAAGATTCTACCATCTAACACATCTACACATGGTGGTAAACCAACCCCACCAACACCGCCACCAGCACCACCAACACCGCCACCATAACCCGCATTCGGGTTTCCATCTGGTCGATCAACCAGTGGGAGTATGAGCACTCCCTCTTTAACTGGTTAATAGCATACTGGTGGTCCTGTATGCTATCCCCGAGGTACGCTCGCCTCTGTACCCCCACGACCAGGGCGGCAGAGTGCTCGTTCACCTGTTCGGTGAGAACACGTAGCCAGGCCGCCAAGTCCCGTTCCTGCCTCGGAAGACCCCACACAGGTAGGGTCGCAGGCTCGGGTTGGGGGCGGGAAGACTCGCCCCGGTGGTATGTGGATCTGGGTGGGGTAACAGTGGGCGGAACATACGGGGCACTGATCCGCGCCGTGAGGCGGGGACCGTGTCTGGGGGGAATCGGGGTGGTCTGTGGTGCGGGCGGGGTAGGAGACCTGGTAACCCTAACAGGGGAGGGTAAACTATCACTCCTAGCTGGGGTGGTCTGTCTAGAAGTACTATGACTAGCCTCCGAAGGCTCGGAGCTGGGTGCTACACTTGGGCTTCCAGAGGCCCCGGAACTAGCCTCTTCCGGGTCCTCTTCCGTCGACACACTAGGTGTTCTTGCCATTATACCTGCACACAAGTTAACAAACATATAGTCCTTTTCGTAGTGTAATTCATAATTAAATTAACACATACTTATTTATACAACTTTACCACATAATAATGTTATCATATATTTACACATATGTTGCCAATTTTACCTATTTAAGTCCCCCGTGACTTCCCCTGAATTTCCTCGTGCAGACAAGTCTGTTATTATGTTCCGGACCATAATAACCCACTTGTCCATCCAAGTTCATCCCGATCTCGTCACAATATATTATTAGTTGATATTCAGACCCTATAATACTTGAGCTACTGGTTATATTTTAGGTATCTTTTTCAGACATCCTAATTCTTTATAACCAATGGCTCTGATACCAAGTTCTGTAACACCCCGTAACCGCAGCGGAAACGTACACGGGATGCAACAGACACATCTGATATCAACAGCATTGCTTATAAAGAAAATACCACTACATTAATTTATAACATATTACATTGTTGCGAGTTGCGTTACTGTCTAGATGTTACACACATATATTACCAATAAAACATTAATAAATTCATTACAAAACATAGAGCAGCAAGCTTCCAACAGGTAGCACAGATAGTTAAGCACATATCAATCATTCCAACTTGGGCATACCTAGAAAACATGTAAAGAAAACGGGTCAACTACGAATAGTTGGTGAGTTTCACTAATTTAAATAAACACTGACAAATCATTTTTAATAATCATTTATTATCCATATAATCATGCTGGGAACTATGTTACCCCAGAACATTTCCAGTAACTTTCTGGGAACTATGTTACCCTAGAACAATAATAACCCCTGGGAACTATGTTACCCCAGAACAATAACAACCCCTGGGAACTATGTTACCCCAGAATAATAATAACCCCTGGGAACTATGTTACCCCAGAACAACAATAACCCCTGGGAACTATGTTACCCCAGAACAATAATAACACCTGGGAACTATGTTACCCCAGAACAATAATAACCCCTGGGAACTATGTTACCCCAGAACAACAATAACCCCTGGGAACTATGTTACCCCAGAACAATAATAACCCCTGGGAACTATGTTACCCCAGAACAATAATAACCCCTGGGAACTATGTTACCCCAGAACAATAATAACCCCTGGGAACTATGTTACCCCAGAACAATATAACCCCTGGGAACTATGTTACCCCAGAACAATAACACATTATAAACATTTTATATATTCTATGCATCAGTCCATATATATATAAATGTACAAGTATTTCCATACGATCGGTATGTACTTAAATACTTTAAATAAGACATGTTTTCCGCCCCGGGAAAATATAATTAAAACAATTCATTAAAAGGGGCTCGTGAAAACTCACCTTGTTGTGAGTTGGTGAGTAATATAAGGAACAGCTACGTGCCTGGATCTGTAATATAATATCTAGTCGTTACTATATAATTCCCATAACTTAAATACATAGCAATCGGTACATCTGGGAACATTGTTAACCCAGTACTGCACTCGATTCGGGGACAATGTTAACCCCGTGACACTTCTAAGGACTCAGATTGACATTGCTTAGAGTTTGACAGTCAATTTAGTTAAGGTGATGAAATTATAGCTCGGTTTGACACCCCGTTTGGCCGCGGGGCCCGTTTCCGGTATTTCGGTGCCGGAAACGGTAAAATCGGGTAAAATTACCCAAATCATCCGAATTATTTTCGGATGATTTATTTTTACTTAATTTACTTAGATTTATGAAATAGTCTATTTTTAGGGTTTTCATGTACCAGTCAGCTCGCTTATGCGAACTTTGCCGGTTTACACGTTTTAAGCTTTAAAAACTTGTTTTTATGTTCTTTTTAGCACCAATAATTACCCGATTAGTCTCGGGTCTTGAAATTTTGCACAAAACTTAATTTGACAGAAATGAATTTTGTAAAAATTTTCCAGATTTATTTTCTTATATTTATATTTATTTATCTATTTTTAAATCTTATTAAAATACTAAATATATCAAAAATACCAAAACACTTTAGAAAAATCCCAAGTTTTTCTGGGATGATCTTTATCATCCTCATAACTTTCTGGAATTTTCCCAGATTTATTTTCCTACATTTACATTTATTTATCTATTTTTAAATCTTGTTAAAACACTAAATATATCAAAAATACCAAAACACTTTAGAAAAATCCCAAATTTTTCTGGGATGATCTTTATCATCCTCATAACTTTCTGGAATTTTCCCAGATTTATTTTCCTACATTTACATTTATTTATCTATTTTTAAATCTTGTTAAAACACTAAATATATCAAAAATACCAAAACACTTTAGAAAAATCCCAAATTTTTCTGGGATGATCTTTATCATCCTCATAACTTTCTGGAATTTTCCCAGATTTATTTTCCTATATTTACATTTATTTATCTATTTTTAAATCTTGTTAAAACACTAAATATATCAAAAATACCAAAACACTTTAGAAAAATCCCAAATTTTTCTGGGATGATCTTTATCATCCTCATAACTCCCTGGAATTTTTCCAGAATTTAAAACTTATTTTTCAAGCCATTTTCACCCAAAACCGAGCTAGAAAGCCCTAGAACTCGTTTCACCGAAAAGCCTACTTAGACTTTTCCAACTGAGCTCAAATTTTGTGGGTGACTTTTATATGTTATAAAAAGCTTATCTTAAATTTTCCGGAATTTTTCATCATGTTTTGCTATTTTTCACTATTTTTGGCCAAAACCGAGCATTAAATTCACCAAATATTCATCTTTTATCCAAAAATTACCAAAAATTCACAGATCTCATATTTTCATGTGTAGATCATCTCTGTGAAATTTCGTGACCCGACTCTAAGCACACGTAAATCTGTCCATTTTTTCATAATACACGAAAACCGAACTATTTTGTGTTTTCTAGCTTTAGATCGCAAGGATCTCGGTTTCTAGCCTTTGCTAGCCGCTAGATACAACACTTACAAGCACAATATCACTATACCAAGCAAGTTACACCAATAATCAAACCATTTCTTTCAAAGTGTCGGTTCTTAAGTAAAAACAAAGGTTTTAACCGTAGAAATCCATTCCCGACTCTTTTTACTCACTTCTTGGACCAAGATCCCTTGTATAACATGTATACATCTCTTGATCATGCAAGAGTCAGTTCCATCTCGGTTTTTCACCCATCTTTCACTTGGAAACTCATTTTAACAAGATTTTAACCGTAAAATTTTATTCTAAACACTTTTAACTCATTACTTGGATCAAGATCCTTTGTATAACTTGTATACATCCTTTGATCACACGAGAATCGGTTTCATCTCGAGTTTTCACCCATTTTTCACATGAAACTTCCTTTTCTCAAGAATTATGAAATTAAAAACAAGATTCAAGCATAAAAATCGTGTTTATACCTTCAATTCTTGGTTAAAATGATGGATTTTGGATGCACTCTTGAAATATTTGGAGAGATTTGAGAGAGTTTGAGTGTTTTGGTGTTTTAAAAAAAAAGAAATGAAGTGTGTGTGTGTGGTACAAAGACCGATCGGTCTTAGTGGAGGTGGGGGTGGGACCCACAAGTCCATTCTAAGCCACACACTCGGATATCCGTAATCCGGATGATGTTTTGGATAATCTGGCTCAGTTCGTTTCTCGTTTAAACGCGTAACTCGGCTTAAAACGAGCCTAAAATGATCGTTTTTCGGGTTAAAATATAATTTACATAAAACTGATTTAAAAACTTTAAAAACTTAAACCATGACATTAAAACATCATATTATTAATAATTACGCATCTTTTTCGGCTTGATTGATCGTCTCTTGCTTGATTTGGTGTTAAAGGTTTCGTTTAGCGTACCGACGTACCATTAAATCGAAATCCTTTTTCTGTGCTATAATTCACCTATCCCGAAGCATTCATACCTCGTAAACATCACTAAACATTATATACTTCGTCTATAATGTAATTCCCGATTCATTCGGGTTTCAATAATCGTTCATTGGTTAATTGTAATTCCAATACGATTCACTATATAATTGAGTATGATTCATACTGTGAACCATATATATTCGTATCAATGTGCTATAACTCATATAATCAATATTAAATAACACGTAAATAGTATATTCCGGCTACGGTATACCTGGATTTGTCGGAATCGTTACATTAACGAAGTTACACCTTCACTTCTCGCACTTCTCGCTGTAAAAAACCTTCTGCAATGATCCAATACCTATGTTTATATATATATATACACACACAAACACACACACTTATAAAATATATGAACGTGCATGAGATAAAGCATGTAAGGATATGCATGTCTCTTACATGCTAGAATGGGAAGAAAAATCGGTATGGTCTACGGGTCTACACGTGATACCTTATAAGTTAGGATGTCAAATCCCTCTAACATCGGGTAGGACGTAGACGGTACGTGGCATGAATATTAGCGAGGATTAAGCCTCTGCATGTTTGCGTGTATGAGCAGGTTAACTAAAGTACTAGTGAGGGAAAACCTCTACGTGCTTTCGTGAATAAGTTGCGTGATATAAGTGCTAGTGAGGACAAGCCTCTACGTTCTTTCGTAAATAAGTTGTGCGACGTAAGTGCTAGTGAGGGAAAGCCTCTACGTGCTCTCGTGATAAAGTTGTGTGACGTAAGTGTTAGGGAGGGCAAGCATCTACGTGCTTTCGTGTGTCAGGGCGTAAGTATAAGAAAGGGCAAGCATTTACGTACTTACTATGCAGATAAGATGCCAAGTTTGTGTATGTTGTAATAAGAGTAATTGGTGTCATTTATGTATGAGTATGTTAAAGATGAATAACAAGTCATGATGTGTAAAGTGGAGTCGTAAACGAAAACTCACTCAGCGTAGCTGACTTTTAGTATGCACGTATGTGAGTAGGGTGAGATAGCTGGCTTGAAGAGGGACTCATGGTAGAAGAATAAAGAAGCTGGCATCTGAAGACCTAAATTTTGATGTTTTGAACACAAGATACGTTTTATATTGTTTAAATTTTTAGACTTATGTAATGAATGGTTGACAATTATCTATTCCGCGAAATGTTTTAATTCACTATGATATTTAAAATTGTGTTTATGTGTAAATTCAATGCCAATTTAGGGAACCGGGACCGGAGCCTTACAAGAATGTTGATCTTAAGAAAGTGTTACAATATGTAAAGATTGAGCCTGAAAGAGTTGGTCAAAAGCTTAAGAATTATTCGGCCTCGTTATATGTTTTTGATCACATAATTCCTTCGGGATCAAGAACAAACTGGTTTAGGGTATCATTCAGTTCCACCTCTGATTTGGAATTCATATATTCCAAAAGAACCGAAAGGTTTTGTCAAGGCGTTGAACTTGGAGATCAATTCTTCAAAGAGTGAATCTAAAACAGTTTTGCCTGATTCAATAGATGTTGAATTTTAAAATCCGTGAATACTTCTGAGTGTGAAAGTGAAGTATGTGTTCGAGTTGTTGAACAAGTGTTGAATGAGTCTGTGTCTGAGATTAAAACTGAGAACAAGAGGGTTGCATAAACAAGCTTTTATAACAAGACACAAGTCAAACCGTTAAAAAAGATTGTGTTTGTTAAAGTTGGTATATTTGACTCTGAAAAAGATGTTGTTTTTGGAAAGCAAAGTAATGAAGAGATTTTCAAGCAAAAACAACAACGTGATCGAGTTGAAAATCGATCTTCACCAGTTGAATTTGTAGTAGACCGGAGAATATGTTTTAACTGTAACGAAATAGGACATTTGTTTTATCCTTGTTGTAATCGGTTTCAACACAATCATGTTCACTAGAAAGTGGTCAAAGTTGTTAAGAACAATGTGAGTCAAACACCAACACAGAAATGTGTTCCAACCAAAATTCTTAAAAGAGAAGAAAATTCGGTCAAAAAAACTTAAAAGTGTGTTTGAAATTAAAGAAAGTTCTTCAATGAAAAAGAAAAAAATTTACATCAAGAAACATACTAAAGGTCAAAAGTAGGTTGCAAAAATTAAAAGTAATAATTTATAATCAGGTTTGTTGCCTACAGTGTGTAAGAGTTATGATGAAGTTAAGGATTCTAACAACGATGTTAAGAATTGTGATGTCATAAAAGATTCTGATGTTGTTTGTGAGATTTTTGATAATTTTGAAACGTATAGTGATTATTTATAATTGGAGAGTGTATATGATGAATTGTGTAAAGAAAATTTGTATGAGAAATTCAAACAACCCAAGACCAAGAAGGCTTGGGTTTCCTTGTTTCACTAATTGGTTACTAGATGTGTAGGGGCTTCAAAGATCTGATGATTCACGTTGGATAATGGATAGTGGAGCTTCTAGACATATGACTGGTACTCTTTATTTAATGAATGCAACACCCCGGCTAAAATGGAATACGCCCGAGTGTGACATACAGATTGCTCAAAACACATGTGACACTATTAATAGACAATATTATCATTAATTAATTTAAACATTAAGTACACAAGTTTGTAACAAGAAATACAAGGAAAATACAAAGAATACACAATTAAGCAATTCGTCCATTTAAGTTGAATATCCTAAGTACTAATGTCTTTGTCAAGGCGTCACCCTCAAAATAAGGTACCTGTATCATATATATAAAATAATGTCAAGTAAATGAATAGTTGGCGAGTTCACACAAATTTTAATATAAGTACATAAAAATCTACAATTCCATGAAAAAGTTTAAATGAGCAAGTAAAGTCCTTTCAAGTTGGGATTGTGCACCAACGTACTTGGATAATGAGTCACCTTTTCACTCATAACAACAAATGTCTTGAGCGCAAAGGGGGCATATGATCATACTATCTTGAAGTAATCCATGCACGTAATCTTTGAGCAAGTAAGCAAATAAACACACAAGTCCATCTAACGAATTCTAGTTTGTAAATAATGAATAATCAAAATTGTAATTTGGATAGGATATATATATATATATATATATATATATATATATATATATATATATATATATATATATATATATATATATATATATATATATGCTACCCCCAAAAGTAGTAAAAGAGTAAAAAAGGGGTGTGAGAAACTCACATTTGAGATTGAAGACAACTTGAATAATAACTGAAAGCACGTTTAAGGAAATCGAAATGATCGAACCTCACAAACTAAAATTAAAATGGAAATAAAAAATTTAAAGACTAACTAACGGGGTTATAAAAGTTAAATAATATTAGTTTTAGGAGTTATGCATTATTTTAATATCTATTTCATTAACTTATGGAAAATGGGGACTTGGGGATTTTTAATAAGTTTAACAAAAATGAATAAAGTTTATAAAAATCATTTGATATTTATTAGTTGAAGAATGATTTGTATACACATAATTATAACTTATTAATATAAGATTAAATAACAATATTAATAATAATTTATGATTAAACGTTTTTTTTCAAGTAACATAATTAATTTACTAATTAATTAACTTAAATGTTTTGCATTAATTCTTTTAAAGAAATTATAAATATTAGTTAATGTTGAAATAAAATAAACAATAATTAATTTACTCAATTATTAATTTTAAGATATGACGTATGTTATATCTATTGTGAAATATTTTAAACAAAAGAAACTTTTATAAATCATCTTATTAAAAGAAAGTTTATAAATTAATGATAATCAACAAATCATAAGATTTAGATATAAATATATTCATGCTTGTTCTTGCAAAATAACTGGGTTTGATCCAAAATTTAGAAAAATCATAGTGTTTATCTTGGTTATTCATGATCATAGTGATTCTTAAAACCAAAATAAAAGATTTTTATGAAAAAAGTAACATAATCATGAAGAACAACTTATGAACAAGTATGAACATTCAAGGTAAAATCAAAACAAAAGCTATAAAATGCATGATATGATAAAAACTTACTTGTTAATGCTCTTAAGCTTAAGAAAAGAATGTATTGAGGTGTGAAAATAATGGAGGATTTGTCCTCCTTTTATAGTGAAAATATAGAGTTGTTATGTCTTATAGAATTATAGAAATTAAATCATGTTTAATATAATTAAAACAAAAATTAAAAAGAGTTTAATGGAGGTTTAACTACTTTAATAAACTTTATTTAATTAAAACATTCATTAGTTTTTTTTATTAATTAAGTAACATAATATGAAAAGCTGATGATAATGGTAATAATAATAATAATAAAATTAGTAGTAGTAGTTAAATAATAATTCTAGTAAATTGCATGGGACATGTACATAAATATTTGATCTTGATTATGAATGTTTTAAATGAGTATGTAATTCTACAAGGGTGGTGAAAAGTATAATTGCATAGAAATGATAACAGAAAATACAATAACGGAAATTGAGATTAATAAATAATATTATAAAAATATATAAATTTAAATAGAAACAAAACCAAAAATTTAAAACGGGTCGGGTTTTCGGTTTTGAAAATTAACGAAAGTTACAATGAAAGATGTCAAATCAATCAGAGTTGGCTATGTCGGATTTGCGGGTAATCAAGGAGATCAAATTGTGGGTGAAGGACTGTCGAATGGTACAATAATGTTCGATAAAGTGAACTACATCATTGAATTGGAGAGCAACCTATTGAGTATTTCACAAATCTATGACAAAGGATTCTCCACACACTTCACTGATCGAGAATGTATCATTTTGAAATCGGAGTACAAGATACCAGATGAATGGGTTTTGATGAAAGCACCTCCTGAGAATGATCTGTATGTTCTCAACATGGGTGTTTCTTGCACGATCATAAGATATTTCAATGTTTTGTTTCTGAAGCATCAGAAAAGGAATTAATATTATGTCACAAGAGAACGGGTCACATTCATGTGAGAAAGATGAACTATTTTGTTCATAATCAACTAGTTGATGGAGTCAATGTGAAAGAATTTCACTTAAGTGATGATTGATTGAGTTAAAAAATGGGCAAAAAGAAAAAGAAGTCGCATCCATCAAAGGCGTTGAATTCAATCAACTTACCATTCGAGAGAGTCTACATGGATTTATTTGGACTTGTAAATGTCAACAGTATCACTGGCGAACTTTATTGCTTATTGGTCACTAATGATTATTCAAGATTCTCATGGGTGATGTTCTTAGAATCAGAAGATGAAACGTTTGAGAATTTGATGATTCTGTTCAAGAAATTAGAGAATTTTCACAAGTTGTTGATCCGAAGAATCAGAAGTGACAATGGATTCAAGTTCAATAATCATAAAATGATGGAATATTGTACTGATGGTATTCTTCATGAATTCAATGCAACCTACACTCCACAACAAAATGGGGTTACTAAAAGGAAGAATAGAACTCTTATAAGGAAAAACATGCTTTGAACTCTTGAACCGAAGAAAGCCAAATCTGAAGTGGCTCGAACCTTTTGGGTCACAATGTACGGTTCTGGATCCTAATCGCAAATTTGGTGCAAAATCGGTTATAGGATTATTTGTTGGTTATGCTAGTCCTGTGAGAAGAGTTTTTCTTCCAAGCATCAACCAAATCGTACAAGTACAACATGTTGATTGTCAAAGATACAACATACCTACTCAAAACCGGGAGATGCATGGTTGTTTGACTATGATAATATGTGGAAGAGTTTTAAATTACAAGAAGATGGTGATTGATCTGATGAAACTGCTTCATTGTTGTTTCAACAATATTCAAATGATGATTGCTCTCAAGAATTTACATCAACTGATAGTTCCCTGATCTTCAGTGAGGTAATTCATGATGATTCTGATCCTGTTGCTATTCCATCTACTCTTTCATTTGATGATGATGGAGAAATTCATGACGATGTGATTGAATCGGTGGCTACTCCGGGTTCTAACGAAGTTATTGGAGAAGAAAATGTTACAAATTTACAAGAAAATGTGAGTGTGTCAACCGAAATTATTCCTCGAACCTTGCCCTATCATTCTGAGGAGAATATCATTAGGAATATACATACCGGAGTTGGGACAAGAAGTCAAGTTGACCAAAGTTTTCAATATTTCTATACTCAAGTATCACCATTACAAAGACAGTTCTCGTTCAAATGTTTCATATCTCAAATAGAACTGAAGACATACAAAGAAGCATTGACTGATAAAAATTGGGTAAATGCTATGCAAGAGGAACTTCAACAATTTGAAAAGGTAGGTGTTTGGAAGCTTGTTAACCTACCCGATGACTAGAAACCTATTAATACCAAATGGGTGTTTAAGTGAAAGCGGGATGAAATGAAATCATTGTTTGAAACAAAGCTTGGTTAGTTGTTCTCGCTTTCAATTAACGAGAAGGAATCGACTACAATGAAGTATATGCGTCGATAGCAAGACTTGAAGCGATTTGAATTTTTCTGCCGTTTGCTTCATGGAAAGGTTTTAAAGTATATCAAATAGATGTCAAATATGCTTTCCTTAATAGGAAACTTGGTGAAGAAGTCTACGTGGGACAACCACCGGGGTTTGTCGATCCGATCTACAAAGACAAGGTGTAATTACTCGATAAAGAATTTTACGGTTTACATCATTCCCCGAGAGCTTGGTATGAGACATTATCTCAACATCTGTTGGATAATCACTTTATTCGAGGAACCGTTGACTGTACATTGTTTACCAAGATGGTGGATGGGCATTTATTGATTATTCAAGTGTATGTGGATTATATCATCTTTGGGTCAACAAACGATAATATGTGCAAAGAATTTGAGGAGGTTATGAAGTCTAAATTAAAGATGAGTGCAATGGGGGAGATAAAGTTTTTCCTAGGTCTTCAGGTGGAGCAGTTACCTGATGGTATTTTTATTCACCAAACGAAGTACGTCAATGGCATTCTAGCAAAATTCAACATGGCTGATTCAACTGCAATTAGCAGTCCTTTACCATTAAATCATGGAATCGCACCTGATCCCACTAGGGAGAAGTTTGATCAAACGCTTTATCATTTTATGATTGGCTCTTTCATGTACTTAACTTCTTCTTGGCCAGATATTATGTACCCAACGTGCTTGTGTGCTCGATATCAATCCATTCCAAAAGTCTCACACCTAATGATTATGAAGAGGATACTATATCTTAAAACATGTCCTGGAATCGGGCTATGGTATCCTAAAGAAGATGAGTTTGTGCTGAGAGCTTTTTTAGATTTTGATTATGGTGGCCGTAAGCTGAACGTGAAGTCTACAACTGCAGGATGTCAATTCTTCGGCAGTAGGTTGGTCACGTGGCAATGTAAGAAGCAAAGAACCGTTTCGCTGTCGACATGAAAAGTTGAGTATGTAGCTACCTCCAGCTGTTGTTCTCAGGTTTTTTAGATTTAAACACATATGTGCGACTATGGTTTGCATTTTCTGACCACTGCTATTCTTGTAGATAATTTTGCACCTGTTTCCATAATGAAAAACCTGGTAAATCATTCTAAAACTAAACACATTGAAATACGGTATCACTTTATTCGTGGTTGCTACAAAAATAAGTTGATTACCGTAGATAAAATTTACACCGACGAGCAGAAAGCAGATCTTTTTACTAAAGCTTTTGATAAAACAGATATTTTTATATTTTTTAAGGTTAATGGTATTAAGATGTTGGGAGGTGGGAAGGAGAATGATCCCGCGGTTATGGATTCCTATCTTAGGTAAACATTCATCAGAAACGAGTTTGTTTTTGTATATATGTTGGTTTATGATTATAGGAGGGACATTTTTTCTCGAAAATCCAAAAACATTCGAATATTCGAAAAAGCAAAAAACATGTGAAAAATTTGCTCATTGAAAAGAGTTTTTGATGCAATAAGGGAATATGATAGTATATTGATCATCTAGTACCAAATCTAGTAAGAAATAGGCTTAAAAGACTTTGTGCTTAGATGTATTAGTGCATTGGTAGGCTTTAAAACGAACAAGTAAGGAAGAGTAAGTGATATAAACTTAAATAGCCAAGTTGAAAAGGGGGGGTTAGTTCTCTAACAAAAATCTTGGTAATGAAGGTAGAAATGTAATAGCCTATCATACTTAAGCCTTATGTTTTAGCATGATCACTAAAATAAAAATCTTTGAAATGTTTAAAATAATGATTGGATCATCAATGGTATATGGTTTTATGGCCTTAAATCATGTATTGATGAGATGCTTCAAATTTCTGGATGCCACTGAGTCTTTATGCCGTTTATCATCTGGGTATTCACAAAGTGTGAATATGAAATTGCTTTATAAAAGAATCCAACGTCGATCAATGCCGTACTATGTATATATTCATTACTGACTTGATCAACCACTTTGTTAGACATACGTTGTTCCTCCCTTGCGCGCGTCTTAATACCAGTAAGAAACGAACCCCAGGGGATACAATATATGCAAGCCATATAGATGAAATCATGCATACTCATTCATGGTTAAGAAATTTGGGGTATTTCTTGATAACAGGCGTGTATCTTGATGTGAAGGTTGTTAAAAATTATGAAATGTTTTGATATGCTAGTTCTATGGTTTAAGTTAAGTTGGGGTGACATGGTAAAAATCAAATTAAGCCTGAATCAAGATTAGAGACTGATTATTTCCTGATATTGTGTGCTTAATTGAACCTTAATGATATCACTGAAATTTCTGAAAATTTTGCTGTTAAACTTGAAGTGGATAACAATACAAGTGACTGACTTAACACCAGTCATAATAATGCTGAAATATATAACTGCGATGGAATCACGATTTGGTCAATATGATTCCCTGCTCAAACTCACAAAAATTTGTTTGTAAACAGTTTGAATTTGATTAAACCAAAAAGATTTTACATTTCTCAGTTATTTTTTATCCTGGATGAATGGATTACTATAAATTGTTTAGACTTTCAAACTGAGTTGATGTTTCGAAAACATTTTCGAAGGGTTAAAACCTCAATCAGGGTCATTAATTTGGACTTGATCTTTTCAAAAGTGTTTCAAAATGAGATTTCAATTATATTTGGTCAATTAAGGTCATTAATTTGGACTTAATCGAAATCGAAAGTGTGTATTTTATGTTTTATATGTTTAATATTACGTATCCGGCGGGTATGTATTAAACATATACGGCATATATGTGATTTATTATATATAAGGCGTATACGTTTAATACATATACGTCGCATATGTTTTATTAAGACATATACGACAGACTAGTGGGTTGTATAAATATCAATGACTTATACGCTTGACTCATTACATCCGTTTTTGTTCATCATATCCGCTCATATTCATGTACATGCATATACTATATATATTATATGACCTAGTGGAGTAACTGGAGGGTTGCCAACTGGTGAGTAGTTGATGCATTAAAGTTATGCGCTGGTTATTATACTTTGCATTTGTTATTATATCCTCTGCAGATTGAGTTAAACTCTTACTCAAAAACAAATATTGATCGGAAAGTCTGCTAAAAACAATTAATCAGCTTTAATTGTTTATAATGAAATTCTAGGTATGTTGATGTTTTCAGGATAATATATGATACTTTATCAATTATGTTTGTTTATGTTTAAAATGAAAAACTGTTTGTTTCGAAAGGTCTTTGAAAAGGGTCAAAAATTGAACTAATTTTTTGTTTATACTGTATAATGAAAATGATATATATTGTCCAAGATTGAAGAAATTTTTCATAATTGTCAACAATCTTTATCAGTTTGGTTAAGTCCACAATTTTGAAAATGTCAAAATTTTGTGAGAAAATTTTTCATATTAGTGTTTCATTGTTATGTATTCATTGTTTGTATTGGTGAATGCAGATGATGATCTGTGATTTTCAGGATGAAGATGTTTCGGCTAATGATGAAGATGATGAAGAAGTTTCAAGGATTTACAAAGAGAGGACGAAAATGATTATCACAAGACTTTATGTCACATATAATATCCGAATAATGTTGGAATTGTTCTCATAACACAATTTGTTCAAGTATATGATATATAATCGGAATCTATGATGGCGTTCTTTTGAAAATTTTGTTCACCGTCAATATAATAGATTCGACCAAGGTCAACAGAGTGAATCTTTGGATTATTGGGGTGCTGTAAAGCATCCATGGGTAATATGATAGATCCAAATTTTGAGCTTTATATGACCAAGGTTTAGTATATCTACAAACTATATAAATTTTGTAAGGATGACATAGTGAAGTTGATCAAGATCTAGCATCATCCAAGGGGGATTTTGTTAGTGCATATTGTCTAATTCTAGGATCTTGCATTTCGGATTTTGTAATAGGATTAAATGTTAAATGAACGTATATGTTGATATCCAACATGTAAGTACTTATACGGCGGATATGTCATATCCGCCGGATAAGTCTTATCCGCTGGATAGGTATGTCTATAAATATGAGACATCCGTTCATTATAGAGGTCGTTCATTCAAGTATTGTTCTTGATATGTCATATCATTTGTACTGTTGAAGCTTAAAGTGAAATATAAAGTATATTAGAAAGTGAAATCATATTGTGTTCTTTATCTCACAATGTATTCCGCACATTGTGTTATATGGTAGATTGTTTACTCAGTGTTACGATCCATACACATCCAAGGACATTCATATAGCACGTTGAAAATAATATATTTGTCAAAAATTAAGTTGGCGAGTAAGTTTTTGCGTATATGTATATATATAAAGGCACGATTCAACGTCCGTAATGCAATAAATATTCAAGCCTAAAGTAAATATAATCAATTAATCTCGTCCTACCGTTCCTTTAGCCGAGGCCATAGTAATAGGGGAAATGAGAACCAGCTTACAAAACAACCGAAGTGGCAACGTTAGGCGGCCCAGGTACGTCCCGTCGGATCCTCCCACTATGTGTATGCGATTTCGTAACTTCCACCGTAAGAATAGTAAACACGTTGCAAGAAAGTTCATGTATAATCATAAACAATAAGCAAGAATAGTATTAACATGTATGATAATTGTGAATCAGTTTATAAACATGCACATAACTAACGAAGTAAAACTTATGACATGCTACACCCCAAAAAATATTAAAAACATTCAAATGGGGTTATGAAGAACTCACGTAGAATGAGGAAATATGGTAACAAGCAGACAAAATGAATAAAGCAACTAGTTGGTGCCGCGAGAAGTCCCGACAACTTGTCCTAATTATTAAAGCGTAAATATAATAAATACTTAAACAAAATAAACGAACAAGACACAATGAAAAGGGTATAATATATTTGGGATCGTTAAAGTGTTCACATAACATTTATAAAAAAAGAGTTTAAATATTCTTAAAAGTTATTATTATTATTATTATACATACATACATATAGGTATTGGATCTTTTCAGAAGTTTTTTACAACGAGAAGTGCGAGAAATGAAGGTGTAACTCCATTAATCCCTAATTTGACTATGTTTCATATGTGTAGGTGCGTTGTGTAGATGCATATGTATGTGTGTAGGTACGTATGTTTGTATATGTGTGCGTATGTTTGTATATGTGTATGTATGTTTGTTTGTGTGTAGGTACATAGGTTTGAATGTGGCTCGGTACATTTATATGTTTGTAGGTAGGTTTGAATGTGTAATTAAGACATAAATACAACCAACCTACATATATGTATGTAACATCATATGAAAGGGAGTGAAATTATGGATTGATGGAGTTATACCTTCACTTCTCGCACTTCTCGCTGTAATATCACTTTTCGCAAGATCCATCCCCCATATATATATACCCAAAAACGTTTAACTAGAACTAAAAGTTTAACCATGTTTGGTTCGTTAAACAAGTGTAAATAATATTAGTTTTTAATACAATGAAAGTTTAGTTAATGAAGTTTTATTAAAACAAATAAAATAAATAAATACATAACCGGACCAGGGGTTCGAACCCGCCTGCTGGCCGAGTTTAGGTTTAACATCAAGTGCGTCTACCGCTAAGGCAGATGTCAACTTTGTTTATAAGCTGCAACTGATTAAACTTATACAGTATCTCCAATCGAACTTTAAACCTCAAGAACCCTAGAAATTCAATTGAGGGTCTTACACCCTTTGTTAACAAAAATGAACAAAGGATTTTGAAGAAGATGCAAAAACGACCTACAAACATGTTTCAATTACCTGAAATGGCCAAGGATTGATCGAGATACGAGTGTTAGGGTTTTGGCCAAAAGACGAATTCAAACAAGGTCCAGAAATGTTTCTTGGTAGCAATTAACTTATGGTTTTGATTCAGAATATAAGAGTGGGTGAGAGGAATGAGTTAATTTCGTTGTGGTCATGTATTTATAGGTTTACAAGATCAAAGTAATACGCGGCTCAAGTTAATGCGAATTGGACAAAAATTGGTAAGATTTGACTGTCAATTTTCAAAATTTACCATAACTGAGATGTCATGGAGGTTATGGGTCAATCAAATCCCAAATTTTATGGATGAACTGAATCAAAATTGGAAAGGAGGGGTGCTGTCGGTGGAGACGGGGAGGAGAAGAAAAATGGGGGGAAAAATTTGTTATTTTGCAATATTGTGCCTTGGTTTAGCTTGGTGATCAAAATATGCTAAAATGCACACATTTTATACGTAAAAAGAGTAGGATACGAGCCACATGTAAAAGAAACAAAGATATAACCGTAAAACATAGTTAATAACTCAACGTTTTTCATTAGATGCGAGATCTGATTACAAACGGGTAATGAAACGAATACAAACGTTAACCTGAATTTGACGAATGTCACAACATTCCCAACTATTAGGAAATTTTGTCCCGAAATTAGGAATTAACATCCGTAGAAAAAAGATGCGGATACTTAGTCTTCATTTGGCCTTCACGCTCCCAAGTGAATTCTGCATCTCAGTTAGATTCCCAATGAACCTTGACCAAAGGGATTCGGCTACGCTTGGTTTCCTTATCCATTCGATCCATTATTTTCACTGGTCTTTCAACGAAGTGCATTGTCTTATCGATATGTACCTCGTTGAGACGGATATGCAAGTTCTCTTATGAAAGTCCTTGAACCAGATCATAATACGTCATCATATACGTGTCGGAACGATATGAAACGGATCATTAAACGTTATTTTTACTATACGATGCTCAATGGAGAAAACACGAAGCAAAGGGATAAACACATAGAAACTGCCATACACATTCACTATATTGATATAACATGTGAATACAAGTGATTAGCAAATCTGCAAAAAAAACTGTTACAAATAATGACATGATAAGCCTATTTATACAAGATCCTTGTGAGCCGTATAAGTTTTAGTGTGGCGTATAAGACTTATACTCTCCGTATTAGTCTTATACATTAACCTATACTTATACGCCCCTTACAAGTATTCAAAATTGACATTTAAGCCCCTTAAACATATACATATGACATATTTATCCCACAAGACCTAGCATTAGACAATAATGCCCTAACGAATTCCCCCTTGGATATTGCTAGGTCTTTATCTTCAATTAATACCAAAAACCCTCTTACGATACTCCTTTTTAGCTTCTTCAAAAGACGGCATTATTGATCATTGTTGTGATGTTGGACATGATACACCAGTCTGGGTAACTCGGTTCTTACATTCAGCTTTCATCTCAGCTTCCACCATTTCTTGTTCTTCACCAATCGCCCTCTAGTTAGTTTCCCAAGCCCTACCAGAATGCATTTTCTTATTAAAGCGCAAATCCACAACTTTCTGGAACTGGTTGGCTTGTGACTTGACTTTCTTATCATTGTATTGTATCCTGTTCACATGTAATATCTCTATATGACTTGATTTTCGATGAACAGTTTACCAACCACATCGGATCACACACTCGGATAACATCATACTTTTCATTCCCCCGAACCAAGTAAATGCTTGCTTCACCAGTCAACGCTAAATAAAACCAACAAGGGAAATAAGGATGAAAATCATGTTCTATTGAGTACAAGGGTATCACATGTAGCGAATCTGGCCTCAAATACCTCAACGTTCTAATCAGCTCACCTTTAGGGTTCTTCCTTGATTTGTATGTAAAAACTTTAGGAACCTAAGGTGTCCATTTTTTAAAACCTATCTTTGCCTCATTTACTAGAAACTCCCAAGTCTCCTTTACATGTCCACCCTTCGGCTTGTAGAGCAAGTCATAGTGCATACATATGTCATAAACATCAAACCATGGCAAAGACTTCTTGTTAGACATCACCACCAATAGAGTCAAACTTCTTGTTAGACTTTCCAGCAATCGCACCTGCACCACCTTGAGGTGTATCGTCATCATCATCCAAATCAAAATAGTCATCATCGGTATCACCAAAATCTACTTTCTCCTTATCTTTTTTTCTCTTCTTCTTCCTCCTCAACAACCTTTACATCATCAGGAACTTGAGCAGTTGGTTGTTCAACAGGCTGTACAATCACAAGTTCAGTAACTTGTATATCCACATTACTTGATTCCCTAGCTTGCACAGAAGCTTCTACCACATCCTTAACAATAATAGGCTCTTCAATTTTAAACTTGCCTTTTTCTGTAGCCTTTTTATTATCATATTCAAATCGAAATAAACCTTCTGCAATCCCAATGTCACCACCATAGACTCGTTCGAACAATGTATCATTTACCTCAGCTCTATCAACCTCCGAGTTTAGTCTAATCCCGAGCTTTTTCTCGATTATAACAAAATACTTCATATGTTCGTATAAAATATCTTCAGTAAGTTTTCTTTTGCGTTAACTCTTGTCTAATCTTTAGTTGACATCAACATTATCAGCTCTTAGACGTTCATTTTCCTCAACAAGACTTATAATCTTCACATATTGACTTTAAACCTTATCTTTCAATGAATCGAATTCCGCTTTTGACGGTCCATCCAATTGTAAATAAATATCCAAAAAACTTCCAAACGAAGGTTGTGATGGCTTAGGATCAGCTTTTTGAGAATCTTGACGCACATGCTCATTAATAATAGGAGTTGTCTTTGAAGTAAATCTCTGAGCCGTTGGAGTTTTCATAAATTTGTCAATAGCGTCATTTAAGTTCACATCAAAAACAGGTGTCTTTTCAGCTTCAGATACCTTGGAAACCTTTGGAGTCTTATCAACATTACTAGCAGACTCCTCTTGTTCATCAACCACATTTATACTCGAATTAGCCCTTTTAGCCATCTGTTTAACACAATTCTTTTTCGGCTGGCTTGATTTCGAAAAATAAGTCTCATCTTTATTAAACTTTTTCTTTGACCACCTCTCTTTTTTCATCTCCATCATAGCATGAGGATCAATTAAAACTTTCTTCAAAATCTCACGATTAGACTATGTTTCTTCATCATCAACAATTTGATCAGAATCAACAATAGGCTGATCATCAACAACAACAAGTTGTTTTACAACAGAGACATGTGATGTTACTTGTCCACCTTAACGGCTATCTTACATTTCTTTTTGGCCCTTTGAGACCCAGTAACAAATCATCTACTCCTCCCAACTTCCACGAACTTCTATAACTTTAAAAGCTCATTATCTTGATCAGAATCACTATTATCATTCCTCCACTTGTTGTCCCTCGAAGAAACATAATCAACATTACTCAAATGTCTAAATAATCCCATGAACACAGGTATTTCACTATGTGCTAGTACCATCTCTTCTCCTATCTTGATAACACCCAGAAATTGATGATCAACTAACAGTTGGATAAATCTTGGATACATTAACCACTTGTTCTCAAAATATAGTTTCATGTGCTTGAAAATAACTTTGGAGAAGTTATATTTTAGATTCAGACAATGGGCAGCCAACATACACATTTGATAATCGAGAATTTCTTCATAACCACCTTTTCTGTGTCCCAAACACTGAACTAAGACATGAACCATGAATTTGTACGGCCTTGATAACCCAGTCTTCAAATAAGCAGAACGATTCTCGTCATTCTGGTACCCCATTCTCTGTAAACACCCTTTGCCATAAGTTCATCTAATGCAGTAGGGTCAGATGATTCATCGTGTATCTCTAGAACATCCCTTATCTCCAGCTCAGAAACTATAATCTCCTTCTTCTGAACCATAGACTTAATACATTCCTCCTCGAGTTTAGCATTCTTCCAAAATTCCTCGACGATCTCCTTGATTATCACCATGTTTGTTGTAATTTCTTTAAAGATCCTCGATTTTTCAAAGAACGGTAATATAACACGAAATGGTACCATATTTTCATCTAATCCGTCTAAGAAAGCACAAATATTGTGATTAGCATAGAAATACTTTTGTTTACCATCTGCACGCACACAAACAAAACAAAATAACATGTTAGAAAAGTTTATTAAAACTTGAAAATCCTTCTAATATCATATAAGTGTGCAAATGTGTTGGCACTTATGTTTTAGACTGACGCATCGAATTAATTTGTGGGTGAAAAATATATTGTTTGGTCTCAACCAAGGGTGGATGGCTTGAAGACCAAGTCATGCTAGACTAGTATAAATAGATGTTTTTATTCATTTGTCTAGTATGAGTGAGTGTATTGTGTATTGAGTGAGATCTAGGGTTTTATCCCTTTGAGAGAGTCTCCTCCTCCAGGATGAGCTCTCCGGGAAGCGGCTGATATTTCTTGTGTATGTATGTATGTATGAATGTGTGTATGAGTGGTTCTTCTTTATGAGAATCATTTGACTAATGAAATCATACTGCCAGTTCTATCTTGTTTGTGTTTTGATTACAATTGTTCATCCTATTATTTATTGTTAACAAATCAGGCTCTCTCCCAATACACACTATCCGTTCAAACATCTTTCAAGAGTGAATACGAGTTAGATTCGATCCTAGCCCTAGATCCGAGCTCCACCGTTAATACCGATTATTCATGCTTCCGCACCAGGGCTCGGTTCGGTCAGTAGCTTGTTCGAGGTTAAACATTGCTAGTAAGAAGTCCTTAAGTAAATTCTTTATCCACTTCCTTCAAGTTTGCTGGGACCACTTTTTATTATGAATAAACCTTGCGAGATCTTCCAAAAGACTTGATTTAAACTTGGTTTAGTCAAGAGTTTGCTAAACCTTGCTTCTTTGAAGAAAAACCTTGCTAGACAAAGTGAAACTTGCTCGTTCTATCACTTAAGAGGAATTCCAGAAGATAACCTTGCTTGAAAAGCAAAATACCTTGCTATATTAAGTAAAAGCTTGCTGGGAGGCCAGAGTTTGATCGGTTTCCATACTTAGCCGTTTTCAGAGAGGTTGAGAAGATTTCAATCTTCCTTAAGTCTTTTCTCATCCCAACATATCTCAGATGTGTAATAAAGGTTATAAGGATGGATTTGATTACTCGCATTGTTTCATACACAAACCTGAATTTGTAATTCCTCCTAATATGATCATGATAATGACTCTTAGAAATGGAAATGTGTATGAATTAAGAATGAAAGATGCCATTTCTAGAGGTGGTACATGTTTTGTATCAAAAGCCACTGAAAATGAAACAAAATTGTGGCAAAGAAATATTTGTCGTGTCAATTTGAAGAATATGAACAAACTTGTTAAAGGTGAACATGTCATTGGTTTACCCACAAGAGAGTTCAAGCTGGATAATAAGTGCATTTCTTATCAAAAGGGAAAGCAACACAAATCATCACAAAAAACAAAACTCATAAACTCCATTGAACAAATACTTGAAATGTTCCATATGGATCTCTTTGGTCATTTGAGTGTTCCAAGCATTGGTAAGAAGAGATATTGTTCGGTGATTATTGATATTTTTCAAGATATACTTGGATTTATTTTCTGAACTCAAAGGATGAGGCTGCTGAAATGATTAAGGACTGTGTGACAAGAATTAAGAACCAACTAGATGCAAGGGTGAAAGTCATGAGAAGTGACAATGCAAATGAGTTCAAGAATGAGGAATGATTAAATTTTGTCTAGCTAAAGGAATTTCTCAACAATTCAGTGCCCCTAGAACTCCTGATCAAAATGGAGTTGCAGAAAGAAGAAACAGAACATTAATTGAGGGTGCAAGAACCATGATAGAAGATGCTTACTTGTTTGTTACATTATGGGCAGAAGTAATAAAAACTGCTTGTTACATTCAGAACAGGGTCCTTCCTCACAAAAGTCAAAACAAAACTCCTTATGAGGTTTTGTATAAAAGGAAGCCCTACATCAAGTTCTTCAAGCCCTTTGGTTGTAAGTGTTCTCTGTTGAATACCAAAGATTATTTGAACAAGTTTCAATCAAAATCTCTAGAATGTTTCTTTGTTGGATATTCTACACACTCAAAAGCTTACAGAGTTTATGTGAAAGATCATCTGAGTGTGATTGAAACTTCATATATAATCTTTAATGAAAATCAATTCAACACTGTTTATGGAGCATCATGGTTATTTGATCTAGAAAACTTAATCAAATCCTTCAAACTTTACCCTGAGGACTTTGATGATACTTTATATAGAACAAGTGTCCCTAAAGCTACTTCAGGAAAGAATGTTGATTTGGACAAATTATGGTCCAAGGTTGCTGATAAAGACACTGAATTTTCTTTTGATAAGAATGCTCCTGTCGTTGAATAAGAAGAAGAACAAAATGAACATGATAATCATCAACAAGATCAACAGAATCATATCTTGAATGTTGAACAAACCAATTACCAGCAAGATCAAGAGCAAGCTCATAGACAATCATGATTTGAAACCTTGTTTCAAGACTTGAACATTGGAAGTGATCTTGCTTCAGCATCAACTCATATTGTTGATGAAGAAGCCGATATGAACAATGCAACATCAGATTTAGTTATTGAAGAACCTGATCTTAATGACACAAATTTTGATGTAACTATATCTTCAAATCAAATCATCCAAACTTCTTATGTTGAAAGAAATCATTATGCTGAAAACATAATTGGTGATCTTCATGAGAGAGTAACAAGAAGTGCATCTGAATCTACAAACATCTATTTGTAGTAATGCTTTTTATCCCAAATTGAACCCAAGAACATAGTTCAAGCCTTAAAAGAAAATAGTTGGGTGGAAGCTATGCAAGAGGAGTTGGCTTAGTTCAAGAATTTGCAAGTCTGGAAACTTGTTGATAAGCCAAGAGGAAAGTTTGCAATTGGCACCAAATGGGTTTTCAGAAATAAGAAGGATGAAATAGGGATTGTAATGAATAACAAAGCAAGACTAGTAGCACTAGGATGTTTGCAGGAAGAAGGGATTGATTTTGAAGAAGTTCTTGCTCCAATAGCAAGGCTAGAAGCAATTAGAATCTTCTTAGCTTATGCTGCTTTTAAAAATATCAGAGTATTTCAATTGGATGTCAAATCTGCTTTCATAAATGGAAAGATAGAAGAGGAGGTGTATGTCACTCAACCTCCAGGTTTTGAGGATCCTGAGTATCCAAATAGAGTGTATAAACTTAGAAAAGCTCTATATGGTTTGCATCAAGCTCCTAGAGCTTGGTAATATTGGTTGTTTAATCATCTTCTTGTAAATAGTTTCTAAAGGGGAGCCATTGACAGGACCCTCTTCTACAAGAAAAGAGGAAGAGATCTGCTTCTGGTTCATGTATATGTTGATGATATCATCTTCGGATCTACAAATGAACAAATGTGTTTGGAGTTTGAAGAGGTTATGAAGTCTAAGTATTGTATGAGCTCTATGGGAGAGATGAATTTCTTTCTTGGATTACAAGTTCTACAGAAAATGGATGGAATATTCATTTGTCAATCCAAGTATGTACAAGACATCTTGAACAAATTCAAATGCCAAGACATGAAGACTGCTTCTACTCCAATGGACACTCATGAGAAGTTGGTAGCTGATAAAAAGGGGGAGTCTGTAGATGAACATGAATACAGAGCTAAGATTGGATCATTGATGTATCTAACTACTTCAAGACCAAACATTATGTTTGTTGTATGTGTGTGTGCAAGATTTCAATCAAACCCAAAGGTTCTTCATAAGACGGTTGTCAAGAGAATCTTTAGATATCTGAAAGGAAAACCTGATCTGGGCATTTGGTATCCTAAGAACCATGCTTTTGAACTAATTGCTTATACACACAGTGATTATGATGGCTGCAACATGAGTAGAAAGTCTACATCAGGTGATTATCAATTTTTGGGAGACAAACTAGTATCATGGCAATGCAAGATGCAAACAACCGTTTAAATCTCCATTGCTAAAGATGAATACATTGTTGCCTCTGCTTGCTGTGCTCAAGTCCTCTAGATTCAAAATCAATTTCAGGACTATTGTTTGAATTACTTGAACACTACTATTTATATTGATAATACTGCAGCTCTTTTCATTGTTAAGAATCCAGTCCAACACTCAGAGACCAAGCATATTGAAATCAAACACCATTTTATCAGAGATTGCAGTGAGAAAGGTCTTATAGAAATGAAAAGAGTTGACACTAGTGACAACTTGGCAGATCTATTCACCAAGCCATTAGATAAAACAAGATTTAATTTTCTAATAAAATCTTAAGGCATAATCAAGTCTGATGAAGTCTGATTTATGATTTATGCTCATTGTGCAAACTGACTATTTTTTAAAGGTAGGTCTAGATAAGTGAGTTGTGTATCTATGTTTGATTATGTGTTTCTATTTGGCTGATATGTGCTTTATATAACTATATTTGACTTAGGTATCTATAATGTTTAGGTATGTTTTAAGTGATTGATCATGATGTCTAGATAGGCGTGTCTATATTTGCTTTGAAATGATGAATCTGCATGCTTATTTGATATCTTTCTTGTGAAGGAATGATCTGAAATGCTGATGTGCTTAGGACAGGATAGACTTAGCATAATTAGTCTTGAATTGCACATTATGTTAGTCTAAATTGTGTTAATGCATACCATTCATTTGTGGTTATTCTTGAATATGTTATTGATTGCTTATGTCAAATTTATGCTTTGATTTTAAACTTGTGTGCTCAAATGAAAGTTTTTAAAGAAGTTTTTTAAAGTAAATCATTTTTGACAAACTAAGAAAATTAATGGTGTTGAAAAATGATAAGATTATTCAGTTCAAGCTTTATAGAAGCTTAAAAGTTTTCAATGAAAATATCCAAGCTTGTTGATGTCATGAGTAGAAGGGAAGTGGAGGAAAACTTCAAGAAACTCTCAAAGAAGATACAAGCAGATTCTGATGCTGCAACAGAAAAATCCAAAAAAGTAAGATTGGTTGAGGAAGAGAAGAAGAAACTATCTAAAGATAAGAAGATTTTGTTGGAAAGATTGATGAATGCAAGGGGTGAAAGAGATAAAGTCAAAACTATGACTGCTGATGAAAAGAAAAGATTATATGAGTCTGAATCGGCCAAATACAGGAAGGGTTGAAGGATCAGTCTAAAAGTAATAAACCAACTCAAGCTCCTTCCCTTATAACTAAAGTAGAAACGAAGAACAAGTTGAAGCTAGTGCAAGAACCAATCTCTTACCATGGGAAGATGCAGATAGGATCAAAACTTGAGACAACTCATGTTAAACAAAAGAATGTCTGTAAGTGTTTTGATAATCTTGACCAAGCACAATTGAAAGAACTGTTTTACACTGAAAAATCGCATCGGGAGAAAATGGAAGAAAACATAGAAGATTAATGTCACTTCAATGTGGGACAAGAGGACAACTTGTTCAAAGATAAAGACCACCACAAACTGAACAACTTGATAAAGAGACAATGGAGATGATCAACATATTATCTAAAGAAGGGCTGACTATCTGAGGTTAATAATGATGAGAAAATATGATATTGTAAATATGTATGAAGCAAAAGGGCATGTAAGAAGACCCCAACCTAAAAGATAATACACTTCAAGGTCTTCCACTGTAAGTGTCCCTATACCAACAACAACGTCAAAGCTACAAAGACAACAAAGGCCACCTTCAAAGGTGGACATACCAAAGAACCTGTATTTTGATTCAAGGACAAAGACTTTGCAAATGATTATGTCTAGTGAAGAATTGAAGAATATTATGTTCAAAGATGGCTTTTAAGATTACAATAGAGAACAGTTAGAGCTAGACAGATTGCATATGTATGATTACTAGGTAAGAAACATATTGGAAGGATAACAAAGGAATGAACTTTCTAAGTTCTTAAAAGAAAAGTATAGAAAAGGATTTTCTTTACTTACTAAGAAATGGAAGTTAGAGTACCTTCAATCTGAACGAACAAAAAGGCAGAGGAGGATGAGTGGTATTAGGATGACTGAGTTATCCTTCAAGAAATCAAGAAAATCCTCTAATTCTCTAGCCACCAAGAGAGAGTGCATTAGCATGATTAAACAGATGATAAGGCCCAATTCTGAGGTCCAGAAAGATGGTAGAATTTCTAAGATAGTCTATGAACAAAATAATCAATCATTCATCTTAAAAAATTCAGAAAGACTAGCATTGGGCATCATTCAGCATAACACTGAAATGGAGTATCTCCATGTGGAATATCTTGAAGACATAATCATATGGAATCTGCCATCTTAACATCAACATCACAGGGAGATCTCCTTATTCAAGTAGAAGCCTGCAGCTATCAAGTTTGATAGAAGTCTATCAACAAAAGGATCAATCATTCATCTTAAGTAACCTACAGGTGTTTTGGTGCATCTGAGTTTGTTCCAATCTAGGGGAGATTGTTGGGATCAACATTCAACAAAGGAAAGATTGGAATCTTCTCAACCTCCTCAGAAAATGTCTAAGTATGCAATATGAGCAAACCAGGCACTTCGAGCAAGCCTATACATATTCAAGCAAGGTATTTTGCCTTTGAGCAAAGTTATATTCTAGAATTCTTCTAAGTGTATGTTAGAGCAAACTAGACTTCATCAAGCAAGGTTGTTCTTCTAGTCGAGCAAACTTTGGTTATGAACAAACCCTTGACTTAACCAAGTTGAAACCAAGTATTTTGGTGGATCGAGAAAGATTTATAATAAACAGCGGCCCAAGCATACCTAAAGGAAGAAATTATTCTAAGGACTTCCAATGAGTATGTTCAACCTTGAGTAGGCTACAGTGTCACCAGCATATTTAACTAGTTCAAATAAGTTAAAGACAAAAGTTGAAGGGACCAATGTAGAACAAGTTTGCCGTAGGGTTATATCGAGCAAATTTTGATATTATCATGAAGATTGAAGTTTGCTTGAAGAATATTCTAAGTAAATCTTACTCAGAGAATTGTTCCAGGAACACTAATGGTTACAAGGTCTGCTCGACAAGGATAAAAGCTTACAAGCTTACTCGAAGACCTGTTTACACGTGTGATATTTTTGAATATGTTTAAATATGTAATGTATCAATCATTAGGGTTTCTAGAAGATGTCAGGTGTGCCTATTTAAAGAAACTTTAGGGAACGCCTATGACAGATGACACATAGCGAATATTGTGATTTGACGACTGACACTTTCTCGTAAAAGAATATCTTTGTATGGAAAGCTGCCTAAAATATAAACATTCCACCTAGAAATCCTAATCGATTTTCATAGTATCCTTCACAATGTTAATGGAAATATTTTAAGTTACTTTGTGTGTTTGTTTCATTTTTGTTCGTCTAGCAACAATTTGAATATTATTGATTCCGCATTTAATGTTCATTGGATCTTCACAAGAGTAGAACTCGTAACAGTCTTGTCAACACGTTGTTGTTAATTATGATACTGGTTGTTGTGGTTGATAGATCGGTCCCGATAATTAATGCTCCCGCCATTTTCATGGACCTTATGAATCGTGTTTGTAAACCCTACTTCGACAAGTTCGTGATTGTTTTCATCGACGATATCTTGATATACTCTAAATCCGAGACCGAGCATAAAGACCATTTGCGTGACATTCTCGACTTGTTACAATAGGAACAACTTTATGCTAAGTTCTCCAAATGCGAATTTTTCCTAAAGCAAGTTCAATTCTTAGGCGACATCGTTAACGACAAGGGTATTCACGTTGATCCCGCTAAAATTGAGGTCATTAAAAATTGGATGGCCCCATCCTCTCCAACGGAGTTTCGTTCTTTTCTTGGTTTAGTGGGGTATTACCGTCATTTTATCCACAACTTTTTGAAGATTTCTTCGCCCTTACTGCACTAACCCACAAAGGGAAAGTTTACGAATGGGGTTCTGACCAAGAGGAAGTGTTTCAAACTCTTAAGGACATGCTTTGCAATGCTCCAATGCTCTTCCTAAGGGCAACGAAGATTTTGTTGTCTTTTGTGACTCTTCTATCCAAGGTCTTGGTTGTGTTCTTATGCAACGAGACAATGTCATTGTTTACGCTTCGCGTCAACTCAAGGTGCATGAGAAAAATTACAGAACTCACGATCTTGAAGTTGGTGCGGTCGTGTTTGAATTGAAAATTTTGAGACACTACATTTACGGCATGAAATGTGTGGTCTTCACAGAACATAAAACATTACAACACATTTTCGACTAAAAGGACCTCAATATGAGACAAAGACGTGGCCGATTCTCTTAGTCATAAAAGTCATATTAAATCTGTCTTGCTCCATTGTGTCACCATCCAATCTGACCTCCAATACCGCATCTTCGACGCACAACATGTCTCTGTCACAGAGGGTAACTTATACGACGAGATGTCGTGTGGCGCATAACTCCAACTTGAAACCAAACGTAATGGCTTACTCTATTATTTGGACCGTTTATGAGTTCCCGATCGTGACGATCTTCGCATGTTCATCCTCGATGAAGCTCATGAGTAACATACTCTATTTATCCCGGTGCGGATAAAATGTATGCTGATCTTCGTTCCATATTTTGGTGGCCAGGAATGAAGAAAGATATCGCTGTATATGTATCTAAATGCCTCACATGCTCTAAGGTTAAAGCCGAGCATCAAAAGCCGTTTGGTTTGCTCGAGCAACCTCCGATCTGCGTTTGGAAATGGGAAGACATAGCCATGGATTTCATTACCAAACTCCCTACTACTTAAAGCCGCAATGATAGTATTTGGGTGATTGTTGATCATTTGAACAAGTAGGCTCACTTCATACCGTTCCGAGAAAAGTCCTCCGTAAGCGAATTAGCCCGACTCTATGTCAAGAATATCATTTTCCGCCATGGAACACCTTTGACCATTATCTCCGATCGGGATGGTCGGTTTACCTCCCATTTTTGGAGATCCTTGCAAACCACCTTGGGTACCCGTATTGAACTAAGCACCGCTTATCACACGCAAACTGATGGTCAATATGAGAAAACAATTCAAACTCTCAAAGCTATGCTCCGCTCTTGAATACTCGATGTTGGTGGGAATTGGGATACTCACTTACCACTTGTAGAGTTTTCCTACACTAATAGTTTTTACACTAGTATTGATATGGCACCTGATGTGTGAAAAACGTATATAATATTAAAACCAAGTTTTACCGAATTCACCTAAAAAAACACACACAATCGGCAAGTGTACCAGTCACAATGTAGCTAGCAAGTAAGAACGGATATCGAACCTAAGACACTATGAGTAAACTCTAATTATTAAACCTAAATGATTACTAACCAAGACTTTCTTCTGATTTTTATGTTTTTTTATATCAATTAAACTAATAATGCTTAACTAATTAATAACTAAACTAAAAATAAAACTTTATAAAAATTGGGGTTTAAAACAAATATGAGAAACAAATACCTAGGTAATGGAATCCTACTAGTTAAATTAATAGCTAACTAACTTGACTTGGTTGAAAAACAATATCTTAAAAATATGACACTAAAGACCACTAAAGTACGCTAGATCGCCTCCCGGCCTCACCAACGACACCCTAGAACTCTAATGACATGTAAAGCTCAATTTTTAAAGGTTGGATCACCTCCCGGTCTCACCTTACCTAATATACTATAGTATCCCAAAATCCAAATCACCTCCCGGTCTCTTCGAATACAATATATATTGATATAAATAGGGTATTTTTAATTAACTTGAACACAACTTGTATCCCAATAATCTAAGGGACTTAGGATAACCCACTCCCGTGCAATTATTACCTAAACCCGCAAAAGACAAAGATGACACAACACTAAATTGCCTCACGGCCTCTCTAGAGATAGAACAGTAAAATCTAATAAACTTTTAATAATTATTCCTATGATTATTTCGATCATAAACCGCAAACAAGTTGAAAATACAAAGTAGACAACCTAATAATGCGTTTAATAATCAACAAAAACTATTAAACACAAGTGGAATAAATATTAAAGTAAGAAACTAGATTTAATTACTCAACAATATTATGACCAAACCAATAAAAAACTTTACCATAATATTAAATCAACCAACGTCAAATAATTATTCGTCAAACAATTAATCTAACAAAGTACTCTACCAAAGCCTAAGTAGTGTAAAGTATTTAGCTACTTATAAAAAGGTATGAAACAAAAATAATATATAGTTCACAAAAAGAATTCATAATAAAAACTTAATAGATCAAACCAAAAAGTGACAGAAGGTTGTGTGCTCCTTGATTGTGTATGACTAGCTTCCTCTCGTACGAACTCCACCAAAAAGTCTTCTGCCTTTTTATTTCTTTATTACTTGAGGTTGTAGCTCCCTTATGTTACTGCTGTCGAACCAAAAAAGAAATAAAACAATAAAATCCACGCCGTTAAAAAATATGTTGAACCCCCCTTTTATTTGTTTTTTTATTCCACCAACCCTGTTTCTTTTCTTTTTAGTCCATGTTACTCCAAAGCCCAACACCCAATTAACGGGCCCTGAGTTCCCAATATATATTATCACAAAAAGGAAATATATGTGTTTTAACTTTCACGTACAATTCTAACTTCAAGCAAATTATTACTTTCAATTCATATTACATGTATTAAGTATAATATTATTAATACTAACGAGCCCTCATGGATTAAACAACTTGGGTATTTTGGTAATAATAGATATAAACAAATAAATAGAATTACATCACTCACCATTCAATGCATAACACAAACACTTCATGATAGCTCGTTGTCTCTTGAAAACATTAATATTCAAATATGACTCTAAGACAAGCATTTTTTTTTAATAAAAACTAACTCAAAAGTGTATGGAATAGTTATAATATTTAAATATAATTTAGCCCATATCAAATATCCCCACACTTAAATCTTTTTCGTCCCTGAAAAAGTTATTTACACAGGATCATAATCGAGATATATAATAAACCCACAACTCTTGATTTTTTTTATTCAATATTCAAAAACCATCAAACACATTAATCACGATTGCCGAACACATGTCTACTTTAAACCCTGACAACTACATAGTTATCCACTTATTGGAATTTGCCTAATAAGATAAATCCGGTTGATTGCCAGTATTGCTATCCACCTAAACCCGTGCCCTTTAATACTTACCAAGACAAGTAAAATGCGACAAGTTTATTAGTTTATATGATCTAGTGGGACCCACAACTAAAACAATTTTTATTCATATGGTTTTACCAGAACCGAGCCACCCCAACTTGACTTAAACCTTATATCTAGTTGATCAAAACTTTTTATGCCATTTTTTTAAGAATAGCTAATGACGATCAAGGATATTGTTTATCCACGAAATCTTAAGCATCAAGGTCTACCAGGCAGCCATTAGATATGATTAAGGTATGTATTAAGTAACTAACTAGTAAGTGTTCCCTACTATATGACATACCCCCGTTATCAAGCAATACCCCAAAGTCCATCACCATAGGTGAATATGCATGAATTCATCTGTAGGTTTACATATGGCGTGTCCCTTGTGGTCCGTTTCTTAATAGTAATGAGACACGAGCAAGGGAACCCCATATGGCTAACAACGTGGATGATCAAGTCAGTAGTGTATTTTGTAATTTGAAGTACTAGATGATCAAGTTTAATGACTTATGTTTGACAGAAAAACTGTGGGTTTGCTCTCAGAGATCTTTTTAATATTCATAAATCTACTTAGGAGATATGAATACCCAGATGATATACCGCATATAGACCCATGGTCTCTGAACCCTGAGGCATCCCATCAATACATGATTTAAGGTTATAAAACGATACGCCTATGAAGTGTTAATCACTAAAACTAGAAGTTTGAAATTTATGTTTATATCACAGGCTACGTAGGCATACCCTAACGTTAAACCTACCCAAGCATCGTATGATTAGTCTATTCAGTTTTTCTATCTTATTTTAATATTTACGATCCAACTAAACATAAGGCTTGAGTATGACCCGACCTTTCATCCCATTTTTTAAACATATATCCCACTAAAATCAAGCAATTTAAGTTCAATTAAGTCAACAATCATACTGTCCTTTCATACTTAACGGGCTGAGCCTACTAACACATCAATTACGGAGTCTACCTGTTCAGTCACATCCCATTATATGTGTTGATTTAAAAACTCTATTTTTTTTCTTTTAAAATTTCTTACAAACTTTCAAGCGTGTTGTAAAAAATAATCGGTAATAATATCATCTCCTGTCTAATGCAGAAAAACAATTTCAAGGAACATTTCAAAACTTTTGTAAATATATTTGGGTTTTTTTTAAGTGTCGTTTTTTTTCTTTTTTTTAATAAAATTTGATTTTTTTTAATTTTTTTTTATCAAAAGAAAACGTCAGTTTCCATCCCCACACTTAAAATCTACATTGTTCCCAATTTAGGAATAGAAAAAGACAGAAAATAAATCAAAATAAAAAAAATAAGCAAATAAAACTATAAAGTGGAACAAACTCCCTGGTAATAATGCAGTTATCTTCACAAGTCTCGTTCCAAGGAGACCGTATAGCATTTCATTCGCGACCGCAGCTTCTGGGTGTCCTCTACAATATGATAGGCTCAGAAAAATCCCCGTCCGAATGCAGTTTGAGTACGAACAAAAAAATCCAATCCTGCAAAATAAAACTCAAAGCAACCCAAAGCACACATCCAACAGACTCTAAGGACTAAAACAGACTCAAAGAAAAATAAAATAAAGGAGAAAAAAAAAGAAATAAAAATAAATAAATGAAAATAATGCAGCTAAGCTTTATACAAACTCTACAACTTAGGCAAATTCCCGAGTGTGCTCTCCTCATCTACTATCCAGGTGGATCAAGGTAGACCGCCTTCTCCTCGCGATCACGAAGTGGACCTCCAACTTCCAAGAATGTCCATCATCAGCCTTTATCTCAACTGCTCCATCATAAAATGCCTTCTTTACAACGAACGAACCAGCCCATCGGGATTTCAATTTACCCGGAAACAACTTCAACCGGGAATTATACAGAAGCACCTTATCCCCACACTTAAACTCTTTGGGCCCCTTAATATGTTAATCATGGCATTCCTTTGTCCGCTCCTTATACCCCCAACTTCTTTCATATGCATCGTTCCGTAACTCCTCAACCTCACGAATTTGAAGAAAATGACTCTTTCCCGCCGCAGATAAATCAAGATTTATGGCTCTTAAAGCTCAATACGCATGATGTTCTTACTCAATAGGAAGATGACACGCCTTTCCATTAACTAGCCGAAAGGGAGTGGTACCGATAGGCGTTTTGAATGCAATACGAAAAGCCCAAAGTGCATTGTCTAGCTTTTCAGCCCAGTCTCCGCGACTGTTCCGAACTGTTTTCTTTAAGATCCTCTTAATGCCACGATTGGTGTTTTCCACTTGACCGCTAGTCTGGGGATGGTAGGCTGTAGAAAGTCGATGGGTGACCCCATAACGTTTCAGAACCTTATCCATCTGAGCATTACAAAAGTGGGTACTTAGATCACTGATCAGGGCCTTAGGAGTACCGAATCGAGCAAATAGTTTTCTAAGGAATCGCACTACAACCCGCGCATCATTTCTAGGTAAGGCTTGAGCCTCCACCCATTTGGACACGTAATTGACAGCAACGAGGATGTATCTGTTCCCTCTAGACATAGGAAACAGACCCATAAAATCAATGCCCCATATATCAAAGATCTCAACCAACTGGATGGGGTTTTGGGGCATCTCATTTTGGGATGAGATGTTACCAGCTCTCTGGCACGCGTCACGCGAATGAACAAAATCATATGCATCGTGAAAAATAGTCGGCTAATAGAATCCCGCATCAAACACGCGTTTGGTAGTATAAGTCTCACCAAAATGGCCTCCAGTCGGGCCCTCATGACAATGCCGAAGAATACTACGAGCTTCATCACCAAAAACACATCTCCGAATGACCTGATTCACGCCTATACGGAATAAGTACGGATCCTCCTAAATGTAGAACTTAATATCTGCAAAGAACTTTTTCTTTTGCTGATATGTCAGCCCGAGCACTAACTCACTAGAGGATAAATAATTAGCAAGATCAGCAAACCATGGAAACCCCTCATCACTCGCCTTTGCATACAGTAGAGTCTCACCCTGGTAATCATCACCAATTCCATGTTCCCGGGTCTTGTCAATGTCGGAATTCTCTAGTCGTGACAAGTGGTCGGCGGCAAGATTTTCAGCTCCTCTTTTATCTTTAATTTCTATATCGAACTCCTGAAGCAAAAGGATCCAACGAAGGATTCGGGGCTTTGCATATTTCTTAGCGAACAGGTATCGCAGAGCCGCATGATCAGAGAAAATGATAGTCTTAGAAAGCACGAGATATGAACGGAATTTATCGCACGCGAAAGCAACCGCAAGAAGTTCCTTCTCTGTGGTGGTGTAATTCTCCTGAGCATCGTTAAGGGTTTTTCTAGCGTAATAGATGGGATGAAAATGTTTCTCTCTACGCTACCCTAACACGGCTCCAACAGCAAAATCGATCGCATCACACATGATCTTAAATGGAAGAGTCCAATCGGGAGCAACAAGAATAGGAGCACTCACTAACCTCTCCTTAATCAACTCAAAGGCCCTCAAACACTACTCACTAAAATCGAATGGCCTATCTTTCTCTAGAAGCTAGGTCATCGGACGGGAGATTTTCGAGAAATCTTTAATAAATCAGCGGTAGAATCCCGAATGACCTAAGAAACTACGAATAGACTTCACGGAAGTGGGCGGTGGAAGTTTGGAAATGGTGTCTATCTTATCTCTATCTCCCTCAATCCCCGCACTAGAAATCTTATGTCCTAAAACAATACCCTCATGAACCATAAAGTGACATTTCTCCCAATTAAGCATAAGGTTCGTCTCTTCACATCTACTGAGCACTCGATCTAAGTTACGCAGATAGTCATCGAAGGAATTCCCAAAGACGGAAAAATCATCCATAAAGACTTCCATGGAATCCTTGATTAACACATGGAAAATGGCCACCATGCACCGCTGAAATGTGGCTGGAGCGTTACATAAACCGAATGGCATGCGTCGGTGCGCGAATGTGCCAAAGGGACATGTAAATGTGGTCTTCACCTGATCACCCGGGGCGATGGGGATCTGGAAATAACCAGAAAAGCCATCAAGAAAACAGTAGAAGTACTGTCCTGACAAACGCTCAAGCATCTTATCGATGAATGGAAGCAGGAAGTGGTCCTTTCGTGGCCTCGTTAAGTCTGCAGTAGTTGATGCAAACTCGCCACCTTGTTACAGTCCGTGTCGGTATGAGCTCATTCTTTTTCTTCGTGATAACTGTCATATCGCCCTTTTTAGGGAACACCTGGACTGGGCTAAGCCATGCAGAATCGGAGATAGGAAAAATCAAACCAGCATCGAGCAATTTAATAACCTCCTTCTTGATAACCTCTTGCATGTTCGGGTTAAGCCTCCTCTGTGGTTGAACCACAGGTTTAAACTCGTCTTCCATAAAAATTTTATGCGTGCAAAATGAAAGGTTTATACCTTTGATATCCATAAGCTTCCATGCGATGGCATGCTGATGAGATTTCAGAACAACCACCAACTTCTCCTTCGTCTCCAAACTCGAAGAGATGATAACGGGAAGTTGAGACCCCTCCCCTAAAAAAGCATACTCGAGGTGAGATGGTAAATATTTTAGCTCTAAAGATGGGGGGTTCTCAACAGATGGTTTTTCAATCGAAAACTCTTGCTCTTCAATCGCAAGGACATTGGAAAAGATTTGGGAACTCATGATCGGCTCGTGTCCTCTTGCCTCAGGTAACTGCTGCTCCTCATGCGCCAACTCGAAATCAAATTATGTCATCTCGAATGACTGATTATCCACATCGATGATTTGGGTGTCAGACGTGTCTCTCTGGCAGACCTTCATAAGATATTCGCCTACATGCATCATGAAAGTGTCGGTGAAGTAGAGAGTGTTATCCTTCTGCTGAGTATGCCTCATGGATTTCTACACGTCAAATGTGACCATGTCATCATGAACCCAAAGAGTTAATTTTCCATCGGCAACATCAATGAGAGCGCGTGCGGTGGCTTAGAAAGGACGGCCGAGGAAGAGAGGAACGTTCGAGTCCTTATCCATATCGAGAATGACAAAGTCGACCAGAAAGATGAATTTGTCCACCTGCACCAACATGTTTTCCAAAATCCCCTTGGGAACTTCACAGATCGGTCTGCCAGCTGCATACTCATTCGGGTGGGAAGCAGCTCTCCCACGTTACGTTTGGCAAACACAGAATAGGGCATGAGGTTAATGCTTGCACCGAGGTCAGCCAAAGCATTGCTAACATGAAGATTACCAATCAAGCAAGGAATGGTAAAGCTGCCAGGAACTGTCATCTTCCTAGGAAGCTTGTTTTGTAAGGCGGCAGAACACTCCTCACTAAGAGTAACAGTCGAAAGCTCCTTAAGTTTCTTTTTATTAGTGAGCAAATATTTAAGAAACTTGGCGTGTATTGGCATGTTCGCGAGAGCTTCAATAAATGGAATGTTCACATGGAGCTTCTTAAGCATGTCGAGAAACCTAGAGTACTGCTCCAAATCATTCTTCTTCACCAGACGACCGGGATATGTCGCTTTTGGCTTATAGACGCGCACCGGTTCCTACTCAACTTTCTTCTCCTTCTCAACTGACGCACCACCTGACCGTGAGGTACTTGCTGGGCCTCGCCTTTGGTTCACCTTATCAGGCGGTGTCTCTAACACCAACTCCTCATCAACTTCCTCCTCCTCTCTTGGTGTATCTCTAACGACACCTCGCCCACTTCGGGTGGTCACTGCCTTGACCTGAGCATTTTGAAATGGTTTAGAATAGGTGGGACCAGGATTAGGGACGGTGTTACTTGGAAGACTCCCATAGGGTCGCTGATCAATCTTTGCGGACAACTCACCAAACTTGACCTCAAGATTCTGAAATGTGACCTGTTGTCCCTTCATAAAAGTCTCAGGCTGCAAAAGAGTGGATTTGGTGTTGGCATCATTTTGTAAGAGCTGATTTAACAATTGAGATTGGTTAGCCAACATCTCCTCGATCTTGGAAGTACTATTTGGTACAGGAGCAGGTTCGGGGGTGGGTTCTTGGAACAGATTCTGGTGTTGCTGAAAAAGGAGTTACATGCCCGCCAATTAGAGTTAGAATTATTGTTTCGCCACCCTGAATTAAAGGTACGGTTTTGATTAGCAAGAAAATCTACCTCCTCCTGAGAATCAACGGGACAATCGGATGTCTCGTGATTTCCACGACATATCTCGCACCTACGAGCTTGCAACTTAAGCTCCTTGATCTCTCTCTTTAGTGCTTCCGCATCTGCCGACACAGTCGTATTCTGATCAACATGATGCACTCCACGTGATGCTGAGATGGCTGGGGCCTTGATAGCTGAGATAGAACTTCTACTCGGTGTATGATGATCCCCTAATGCAATGCTCTCGAACATTTCTTCAGCCTCCTCCATAGTGAGTTTAGCGATCATGTTTCCTCCGACGGTGGTATTGAACCGTTTTTGGGTTTCGGGAGTAAGACCGTTATAGAATTTTTTAACTACAGACCAATCGTTTAGGCCATGCTGAGGACAACGGCTTATAAAAGTTTGGAAACGCTCCCACGCAGAATAATAGGACTCATCGGGGTCCATATGAAACGAACAGATTTGCTCGCGTAGACGTCCGGCCTTCGATGGAGGAAAATACTTTCTAAGAAACTTGGATTGCAAGTCGGCCCATGTGGCGATTGAGGCGTTTGGTAGAGAGTCAAACCAAGTAGCAGCAAGACCGGAAAGGTAGAATGGGAATGACTTAAGATGAATGACGTCAGAAGAGATATTATTAATATTAAAACTTTCACAGATCCGCATGAATCGGGACAAGCGTCCAAGAGCATCTTCGTCATCCTAGCCGTGGAACTGAGCAGAATTGGTGATAAAATTCATGACCTGAGAGGGAATTTTCCAGTTTTGGTTATTAGTCGCAGCAGGTCGGACAATTGCAGATCAGACTCCCATGATGCCATCATTGGCTCTAGAATGAATGGTTTGTCTTGGTGGTGGAACGGTGTCGCCCATATCTATTCTAGGAGTAGAGACGTGTACCTGGATGTCGGGTGAATCGCTCTCGCTATCTGTAGGCTCTTTAAGTCGTTCGTGAAACTCTCCCTCAGGCTCTTTTGATGCAGTGAATAAAGGTGGGCTTTGAGAACGGGTATTACGCATAAACTAAAACAAAGAATTATTTTATTATTTTTTTTTTTATTTTTTTTAAGGAAAACTGAACCTAAAGGCACAAATAGCAAGTAAAGGCACCTAAAGGAAAAAATGACAACTAAAAAGCAAATAAACAAATAAATAGATCAGATAATCAACTCGACTTAAACAAAGAATTTGCCAGTGTCCCCGGCAATGGCGCCAAAAACTTGATGTGCGAAAAACGTATATAATATTAAAAACCAAATTTTACCGAAATCACCTTAAAAAACCACACACAATCGGAAAGTGTACCGGTCACAATGTAGCTAGCAAGTAAGAATGGATATAGAACCTAGGACATTATGGGTAAACTCTAATTATTAAACCTAAATGATTACTAACCTAGAATTTCTTTTGATTTTTATATTTTTTTATATCAATTAAACTAATAATGCTTAACTAATTGATAATTAAACTAAAAATAAAACTTTATAAAAATTGGGTTTTAAAACAAATATGAGAAACGACTACATAGGTAATGGAATCCTAACACTTAAGTTAATACCTAACGAACTTGACTTGGTTGAAAAAACAATATCTTAAAAATATAATACTAAAGACCACTAAAGCACGCTAGATCTCCTCCCAGCCTGACCAACGACACCCTAGAACTCTAATGACATGTAAAGCACAATTGTTAAAGGTTGGATCACCTCCCAGTCTCACCTTACATAATAATACTATGGTACCCCAAAATCCAAATCACCTCCCGGTCTCTTCGAATACAATATATATTAATATAAAGAGGGTATTTTTAATTAACTTGAACACAACTTGTATCATAATAATCTAAGGGACCTAAGATAACCCACTCCCGTGAAATTATTACCTAAACCCGTAAAAGACAAAGATGACACGACACTAAATTCCCTCCCGGCCTCTCTAGAGATAGAACAGTAAAAACTATTAAACACAAGTGGAATAAATATTAGAGATAGAGATAAACCACAAACAAGTTTAAAACACAAAGTAAACAACCTAATCATGCGTTTAGCAATCACTAAAAACTATTAAACACAAGTGGAATAAATAAAGTAAGAAACTAGATTTAATTACTGAACAATATTATGACCAAACCAATAAAAAACTTTACCATAATATTAAATCAACCAACGCCAGATAATTATTCGTCAAACAATTAATCTAACATAATATTCTACCAAAACCTAGGTAGCGTAAAGTATTTAGCTACTCATAAAAATGTATGAAACAAAAATAATATATAGTTCACCAAAGAATTCATAATAAAAACTTAATAGATCAAACCAAAAAGTGACGAAGGTTGTGTGCTCCTTGATTGTGTATGACTAGCTTCCTCTCGTACGAACTCCAGCAAAAAGTCTTCTGCCTTTTTATTTCTTTATTACTTGAGGTTGCAGCTCCCTTATGTTACTGCTGTCGAACCAAAAAAGAAAGAAAACAATAAAATCCACGCCGTCAAAAAATATGTTGAATCCCCTTTTTATTTGTTTTTTTTCACCAACCCTGTTTTCTTTTCTTTTTAATCCATGTTACTCCAAAGCCCAACACCCAATTAACGGGGCCTAAGTTCCCAATATATTTTATCACAAGAAGTAAATATATGTGTTTTGACTTTCACGTACAATTCTAACTTCAAGCAAATTATTACTTTCAATTCATATTACATATATTAAGTATTATATTATTAATACTGACGAAACCTCATGGATTAAACAACTTGGGTATTTTGGTAATAATAGATATAAAGAATTAAATAAAATTACATAACTCGCCATTCAATGCTTAATACAAACACTTCTTGATAGCTCGTTGTCTTTTGAAAACATTAAAATTCAAATATGACTCTGAGACAAGCATTTTTTTTAATAAAAACTAACTCAAGAGTGTATGGAATAGTTATAATATTTATATATAATTTAGCCCATATCCAAAAATGTTGTTCCCCAATTTGTTGGAACGAGGTCGGTGAATAGCAAATCAACGGTCCCGAGCTTGTTCAAGAAACTTCTGTCGGATCACTCTAATTCGTCAGAATCTTCTTGCCGCTCGTAGTCGTCAAAAGTGCTACGCCGATGAGCGTAGTAAACCTCTGGAGTTCAGTGTTGGTGATCGATTTCTTTCAAAGTATCTCATTGGAAACAGGTAGTTCGTTTTGGTAAAAGTAATAAGCTATTTCCTCGTTTTGTTGGCCCGTTTGAGATCATTGAAAGGGTTGGTAGAGTTGCGTATCATCTCAATCTCCTCGAAGAGCTCTCCAATGTTCATCCAACTTTTCACGTTTCCAATCTCAAGAAGTGTTTAGCCAAGGGAATCTCCACATACCCCTCGACGAAGTCCGAATTAATGAATCTATGCGCATTATAGAGAAGCCAGTTGAAATTGTGGATCATATGGGCAAAGAAACCAAGCGTAGACGTATTTCGCTTGTCAAAGTTCATTGGGTATCTAAACGTGGTCCCGAGTTCACTTGGGAGCGTGAAGACCAAATGATGACCAAGTACCCGCACCTCTTCGTTACTGCTTAATCTCTAATTTTGGGACGAAATTCCCAAAAGTAGGGAATCATGTAACATTTCGGTTATTCGTTTTCTTATTTTGTAACCGTTACCGACCTGGTCGTATTCGGGCAGCATTTATAAATAAATCCCGCATTTGTTTGGCATTTTTATTTATTTATTTAATTGATTTTAACTATGAGACATGTGCAATAACCCCCCCCCCCCCCCCCACAAACTAACAAAATATCCACCTATGCACCCAAAACTAAAGACTAAGGACCTTATCGCAAATTAACCAAGTTTTCTTCCTTCATTCCTCATCCTCTTAACATCAGCCGACCCCCCCCCCCTCATTGCTTGCTTCTCAATATTCGGACAAATTGATTGAATCAAATCATTGGCAACCTAAACCACACGCCTACCGACAATCTATATATGGTAATTGATTAACTGGGACAACTAATAGATTCGTAATTGCGATTATAACGAACTGTGGCCTAGCCGTCCCTAAAACACTATATGAACGCAACCATAATTCAATTAAATCACACCACACCACCTCTGCACTGTCACGAACCTATACTCTAACTTAATTGCACCATGCAAGGCCATCAATACCCGTTTTGAGATCAAGATAGAGTCGAGTTTAGTTGTTAATCGTTCCCCATCAATCTGTCACCATAATAGGTCATTAAAATATGCTTTGAGATCGGTTTTAGCCCAAAAACATTAACCCTAAATCAATTTTAACAAACCTTAAAAGTTTGAATCGATTTAATGATCTAGGGTTTATGGTTAATTTGGGTTTCAACATATAGGATATATATTTAAATTTGTCGTATTCACCAATTTACACACCAGCCACCATAATAGGTCATTAAAATATGCTTTGAGATCGGTTTTAGCCCAGAAACATTAACCCTAAATCAATTTTAACAAACCTTAAAAGTTTGAATCGATTTAATGATCTAGGGTTTATGGTTAATTTGGGTTTCAACATATAGGATATATATTTAAATTTGTCGTATTCACCAATTTACACACCAGCCTGATGGCTGGTGCGTGTGTGGTTAGTCCTCCGGAACCGGTGCAGACACGGGTTCGAGCCCCTTGGACCCGGGTTATTTATTTTTTTTGAATCTTTTTAATCAATATTTTTATGTTTATTATATATATATATACAACATTAAAGAAACATTGTTTTAATAAACTGAACCTCAAAACAGCTCTTCTCTTTTCGTATTTATGTATATATATGTATATATTTGTTTAACTTTTATAATTGTGTCTACATATATATATATATATATTTGATTAATGTTTGTAATTGAATTTATTTATAAATATATAACTTTATGTATTATAGGCATACACTTAATAACTAAGATGAAAAAAATGTATAATAATTCTTTTACGACTCTCGCTAACGAACCAAATTATATTAGACATTCAAAATATTTCATTTAACGTTTTCGATAATATATACATATATTATTAATGTCTACCTTATTTATGTAAAAACTAAACATAAAAGTAATAATAATAATAATAATAATAATAATAATAATAATAACAATAATAATAATAATAACGTTAATGATAATAATCACACAACCATAGCGAATTTCAAAACCCGTCATAAATCTTAGTATTTTGTTTTGATTATATTTAATTCATGTTGTCATTAACAACTAGGAATATTTGTCGGTTAATCTTGAGGAGCTTGACCGTTTTCATCCTAGTTCTTTTTATTATCTCATCTTCACTTAATCCACCTGTTAAGGTAAGTAATTCACATCCCCCTTTTTACTATTTTAAATTTTGGGGGCGTTATGCGTTCACAATCAAATTGATTATAGATTTTCACTATGATTCCAATATATGCGTGAATTGAAATTGCTCAATTAGTTGATATGTGTGAATGTGAATATGTGTTTGCTTTTGTAGTGGTGGTTGGTGTCTCATCTTGTCTCACCCTTAAAATCCACTAACGGAATTCTACCGTTAGAGGGTGTGAACTAACAGGATCGTAGTCATTAGTTATATCAAACATCATTACCAATGTTTTAACAATCAACAAAAACATACAAGTCTGAAATAAGTGCGGAAGCGCAAATAGTAATGTAAATTGTTGCGTCAACAGAGGACGACTTAAAGCAACAATTGATGTAAGTCCCAAATCTGGATCACTACAATTATGATATCAATAAACAAGTATTGGTGCGGAAATCCAATATTTGGTGACTCAAGAACACAAGTAAACACAAGAACGTAACACGGGATTGCTTCAAAACACACGTATGTTTATTATACGTCGGGTGCTTAAGCACGATTACAACTCATCTAGTATGCACGTAGACGGCCAAAACAACACTAGTGAATGAACGAACAATCTAACCATATACAAAGCATATCACATATATAGGAAACCAACACAACTGGCCCTACAACTAAACTAAAGCCCACCGAGATCCTAAAGGGATCTCGGTTTACATATAGCACGTAGCCTACTTAGTATAGACTATGTACAAACCATACAAAACTAGGCCAAACAATCTCCCCCTTGGTTTGTAGCTTTGTCTTCAGTCATGCTCCATATAGTCAACATCCGCATCCTTTAACGCACATGCCCAAAACTTGCACCTGATAATAGATGCAACCATGCTTGTGTATTCTTTGGCGGCCGTTTCAAAGATCGGTTCAGCAATAATCTGGAATGTGCTTAGAGTGTGAATGTCCTTCTCTCCAAACTTGAGCAGATCCCTTGGATCAACAAATCTATACTGCCCTTTGCCCTTCTATAGCTTGACAACAGCGGTAGAAGTTGCACTATCATAGATCCAAAATCTCATATTGTCCAATGTACCATCTCGAATTGCGTCAGGTACAGGAATATGAGTAGCCTTCTTTGTTGCAGGCCACATAACATTCACCATAGTTTTTCCTGTCTTCGGATCTATGACCCCCTTGGCTTTCTTCAGGAATGATTCGGCAGTTGGCATTGATGGAAAACCTCGATCAACCAGACTTCTCAAGAAGTTCCAGAAATTCGTAGCCCGTTTATCATTCGACGGGTTGTGGAACGAGGAGTTTATCAAGTCACTGAGATCAACTCTAGTCCAAGAACCAAAGTCTTTCATCTTTTTGTAATACTCTGTGTTTCCCGACTTCCTTTTTACCCACCACATATTTTTCTTAGCGTCAAAACCCCATGATATAATTCCCGACCTATCACCATATTTATCCGACAAACCCTTTGGGAAAGTTACGAAGAACCTGTCTGGATGGTCTGATGACTCCACATTCTGATTTGAGTTCTTCATCACCATTAGCTTTTTCTGAACTCGATCTGACTTTTCCTTGGTGATTGGTGGAGCAGACATATACTGTTTCAAGGTCTCAGACTCATAAATGTTGTCGACTGGGTGAATAGGAGAGCTCTTACCTTGATCAACTAGGGGTGTTTGAGAGGCCACATCATCGTTGCTTTTAAATTCATCTTCAAATTTTTGAAATAGCCTTTGTTGGAGGTCAAGATACATTGCCGTTAAACCTCCCAGGCCAGACTGCAACTCTTTAATCTTGGAATCCTTCTCAAAGTTACTCGCTTCCAGTTCTTGAATGAGGACATCCTTGACTACCGAATCTTGCTCGAGTTCAAAGACTCGACGTTGTAACGCGTGAATTTCAACAGGAGCATCTTCAAGAACAACTCCCTTACCCTTGTTCTGAAAGTAAGTTTCTTGCATGGCAAGAATTTGGGCAATCTTGTCTGACGTACCTGCGCTTGACTGACCCTTAGCAGCTGGGCCAGATGAACCTGAGAGAATATCTGCAGTATCGGTGTGAGGAAAATCTGTCTCGAAGTCAAAATCACTAGCAAAATCACCAAACATCAGATCTTGAAATGACGGCTTTACAGTAGATGCATCTTGTTTAGCTTGTGTTTCTGGAGCATGTGACTCAGGTTGATGAGTTTGCTGGTGTAGGCTGGTGGTTGTTGTTTGTGTTGGTGTTGTGGTTGTTGCTTCAGCTTCAGTGTGCAACTCGCTAGATCTTGGATCAATCCTTTTACATTTACGATGGATGAGATCAGCGTTTGGTTCTTCACTCAAATCTTCTTCAATGTTTTCAGTAAATGTCTGAGGAGGTTTCAGCGCAGTTGACTGTAATAAAACTTTGGCAGCTTCAAGGGCACTTAACTTCTCAGCACTTGAAGAGATGTCTGTCTAACGGTGTTCTGTCTCGTCTTCTTCATCATCAGAAATCTCAAAAGCTGCAGCACGTGGTTGAACTGGTGCCACATTTTCATCAGTAACCTGAGCTATAACTGGCTCAGCTTCTGTTTCAGCAAATCGTCCGAATTTCACCAGAGCATTTAGGCCCTGATATACCATCTTGGACCCTTTTCTGGATTGTTTCATTAACCCAAAGGTGTTGGGTCTCATTGACTTCATATCCAAGGTGTCAACGGTTTTGACTAGATCGGTGTGGTGAAAATCGAAGATCATCTGCAAGAATCTTGGATACATGAGGAAAATCTCTTTCTTCTTCCCTTTTAAATTGCTCATCATTTCATTGAAGACGAACTTGGAATAGTTGTAATTCCAATCCATGATCAAAGCAACTATGGCAGACATCTGAGTTTGGCTAATTTCATCTGACCCCCCCTTCTCCCCGACACACAAGTAAAGAACGTGTGTATTAAGAATCTCCAGTATGAGTGAAACATTTTCTTGATTGCCGAAGGATAGGTACCCTCGTAGCCTATCCTAGTGAGGATCTCAGAGACAGCTGCATGAGAATATTCAGTTGGGTTATCTGGTTGATCACCAAACAACATCACTTCTCTGATAATAGCTTCCGTGACTATCACTGGCTTCTCTCGTACTTTAGAGTCTATTGGCACATCTCCACCTGGTCCTTGTTGATTGATTTTTGCATTCTTCAAAAATCGGTGATCATCGTCTTGCATATAACAGGATTCTCGTAGTGCGTGAGAAATCCTGCAGGTGCTGAGGGCGACAATCATATATTTGAATTATTTGTGAGCCAGTGGTGGATCATATAAGTGTCTAGCAATGTTGTGCGTATCAACAAACTTTAATGGAGCCTGATCAGCCATTACTGCACCAAACGAGTCAAGTTAGTAAAAATAAAATCATTAGTTGATTTAGGCTTTAGGATTAAGGATTTTAGTCCAATAATTTATTAATTGGTCCAAAAGAACATAATAACAGTAATTGTTAGGCCCAACAGTGAGCCTTAAGCCCAAATGGTGAGATCTCGGTCAACGAGGTAAGTTCTCGGTCAAAATCAGAGTTTTCGGTCAACGAAAGTCAATGAGAGTCAACAAAAATTAACCGAGAACAGGTGTTTTCGGTCAACATTTAACCGAGAACGTGAGTTCTCGGTCAAGGCAAAGTGTTCTCGGTCAACGAAAGTCAAACGAGAACTCCTTGACAGTTGTGGATAGAGAACCCCTTAGGTTCCTCCTTGGAAAATGTGTCGTCTTCTCCAAATTACCGAAACCTCCATTAAACCTGCAACTGGTCCATCTCAATATTCAGATATTCAACCAAAAAAGACTCCATTAACCCTAAAACATCAACCGAAATCCCGAATTCTTGATAACTCATGATTCCACTTAGTCAATGAAATTCGGCTATTTATATGTAGATTCCTTCAAAACACAAGTTTCATAAAGATTAGTTTGAACCTTCGCTTTATTTACCTATGAGACAACAAGCACAAATCAAGATAGCAGCTTAATGTAGTTAGGGTATGCAAGAGATGTTTTTCTTCCTTTATCAGTTTAAAGATGATTCGACAGATGAAAGATCTTTTGGGTTAATGTATAATAAAAAAGGGGTTGGGGTAAATTTATACCTCAATTCTTATGGGCCGAGAACCCATGACAACTGATCAGCCCAAAATAATAATCACCCCAAAGTAGTATGCAGCCCAAACCACATTGGACTCATATTGGAAATACACCGGTTAAAAAAAAAATAATACGTTTCGAGGAGAGTAATTTCAGGATAAAACAAACCGAACAAAAATTAAATTAAATTAAATTAAATTAAATTAAGTAAAATCAAAATGGCTAACTGAATAAAATACAAATTTTAACGTACAAAAGAACTCCCTTGATTTTTATAAAATCGGGATCAAATTTCAGTTATAACAAGAAACGCCGCTCTTTTATGAAAATATCCAAATATGGAATCATATCGTTTAAGAGGCTGTCACTAGGATTCATGTTCAGCGTTATTATGACATAAAAAAACAGGTTGATAGCAGGTATAACATACTTAGCATGATTTTTATTGTGTCAGTGATATGATTAGGGTTCAGTTCGGCATAAAGCTTAGATGGACATCACTCATGGACCTGTGATGCCTCCTATCTTTTCTCAAAGCGTATTTGGCTTTCCCCAGATCACCCAATTTGACTCCAACCCCCTAGTGCTTGATCAAAAGATTTTATAGATAGTAAACATAGTTTTAAGCTTTAAGGTTGAACGTTGGACTTACAAGCCATCTGGACTTACATTCCTTTCATTCGAGACATGACAGGACTTACTTTTATGCCCCCATCTCTGTAGTGCTAGTTTGACCCTCTAAGCTTTCAAAAACATAGATTTTTGATAGGATAAAATGAACTCTTCACATATTTTTTTTAAATGAATAATATAATACAATGTTTTTGGTGATCAAGACACTAACGGGCTCGTGTATGACTGGGTAATTGATTTTCTTCCTATCATTCGGAGAGATGTATCTGGAGACATGCCCATTTCTTCAAAATGACTCTCCACATAAAGTTTAGCATATTTAGTTTATATCACCTCAACTTTTACGCATCATGGAAAGCTACCATACAAATCAATGACTGTTCTAGAGCCTTTTAAGCTTAATAACTTCACCCGTTAGGCACATGAAAACAATTTATCTATCACTTTCCAAATGTTGGACCAATTTTCATTTGAAAATATTTTGAAGCTTCTAAAAAGCTGTAAACTGAATATTAATATCATTTCCCAAGGAGTTGCATAAAATACACGTGTTAAGAATTTAGTCACCCACTTTAAGCTTTCAGGTAAATGGCTATCCAGTATGACCACAAGTGGTTAACCGGACCAAACATGCATGAAAACACATGTCCTTCCAGCTCAGGGTTACCGACATAATTTTAAGTGAAAGAATACGAAACACAAAACACATCATAATCTCCCCGGTTGCTTTCAGTCGTTAGGTAAATGGCTATCCTGTGAACCTACAAGTAGAACACCAGACCAACCATATACAAGTATATGTCCTTCAAACTTGAGCAACCAACATAATTTTAAGCGAGAATGAATCTTGAAAAGCAATTTTCTTAGTATTTTTTTTTTAAATAATAAAGACAACACACATACACACACTATTTTTGACATTTTGATTTTTTTCTTAAATAATAAAAACAACGCTCACACAATATTTTTTTCTTTTTGATTTTTCTCCCCCTAAATTTGTGCAAAGATAAAAAAATATGTACAAATTTATACCCAAAAAGACTCAATCCTCGAAACGAAGCATTTTAAGAAAACCCACAAGCACATTAAATTTTACTGTTCTAACCAGTTTTGTAAATAAGTCCGCCACATTGTTGTCAGTGTGGACTTGTTCAAGATGAATCAATTTTCGTTCGAAACAGTCATGAATAAAGTGAATTTTAATATCGATGTGCTTGGTTTTAGAGTGTTGAACTGGGTTTTTCACAATTGCAATGGCCGCATCATTATCACAAAAAATAGGAGTGTCAAGAAATTCCAAACCGTAATCCAGCAATTAGTTTTGCATCCAGATAACCTGAGAGCAGCAAGCAGATGCGGCAACATACTCCGCTTTGGCGGTCGAGGTAGACACCGTCTGTTGTTTCTTACACTGCCATGAAATGAGACGGTCTCCTAAGAACTGGCAACCAGCTGACGTGGATTTCCTGTCTATGTCATCTCCACCATAATTGATATCAGCAAAAGATTAAAGATCAAATTCTGATTGTTTGGGATACCAAAGACCTAACTTTGGTTGTCCCTTCAGATATCTAAAAATACGTTTAACATCAGTTAAATGAGAGAGTTTAGGATTAGCCTGGAAACGAGCACATTGGCAGACTGCAAACATGATGTCAGGATGACTGCTGTGAGATACATCAGAGACCCGATTATCGATCGATAGTACGTTTGATCTACGGGACTCCCTTCAGGATCAGATGACAATAGTGGCCTTTCTGCCATGGGAGTGTTGGCACTCTTGGAATCTTGAAGTTCAAAATTTGCCAGAATATCTTCAACATACTTCCCTTGATGCAGTAAAAATCCTGTCGAGCTTTGGTGAACCTGTAGCCCCATAAACGTTGCCATTTCACCCAACGAACTCATATCAAATCTCTTCTTCATTACACCTTCAAATTCTGTGCACAAATCAACGTTAGTGGATCCAAAAATGATATCTTAAAATCAACAAAACCCGGTGGCTGATCAACATAAATCTCCTCCTTGACTTCACCATACAGAAATGCGGTCTTAACATCCATCTGATACACTGTGAACCCCATGTATGATGCATAGGCCACCAAAATTCTAATGGGCTCAAGTCTAACCACCGGGGCATAGACTTCAGTGTAATATAACCTCTCAACCTGACAAAAACCACGAACTACCAATCGTGCCTTATTTCGAACAATAACCCCTGTGTCATCTTGCTTGTTTCTTAAGACCCATCTTGTATCGAGAGCTTTCTTTCCTTCCGGAAACTTAACCAATCTCCAAACCTTCAACTTATCAAACTGATTCAATTCTTCGTGCATAGCATCAACCCAACTTGGTTCCTGAAGAGCCATTTCTACAGTCTATGGTTCAATTTGAGAAATGAAGCAGGAAAACATACAACTGTTTATGTGTCATGTCTGACTTCTGGTGGACACTCCTGCTTCAATGGGACCTATGGCATTTTCAATTGGATAATTCTTCTGGATTATCAACGGAATTAAATGATCGGAAACGTCATTGTTAGGTTGCAGATTTGACACGTTCTCATTAAGATCAGTAAGGGGATTCTTCCAGCCAGATGTCGCCGTACTGTGGGAGTACGAAGTACCGGCAACATATTCATTTGGAATGGCATCGGGAAACAGTGTGCTCCCGAAGATCTGACGGATGGAACTCTCCCCCTCAACAATAGCAGCATCTTCAGACGTGTTCGGCGAACAATCGGTTTATGAAGATTCCTTGGGCTGAGTGTCAGTTGCAGATGAATCATTACTTAAGTCAGTGAAATCATCATCCAGTATGGACAAATGTGTGACACTTCCTGTGAATTATCTTTTGTAGCTTCCACTGTGGGACCACCTAAAGAATTTGTGTTGATGACTGGAAACACGTTGAATGGTTTGTAGAGTTCGTTGTAGTCAAATAATCAATCGGGACCAACGCGAGCGTCAGTCTCATTTTCTTCTAACCAACGAACTTTATAGGACTCTAGAATCTGTTTGGTTGATTTGTTGTACACCCTGTAGGCTGTATTACCCGCATAACCAACAAAATAGCACTCATCAGCTGCGGCCCCGAACTTTGGAGTAGACTCAAGATTCAGCAGTGTGCATGGACAGCCAAATGCTTTGAAGTGTGCAACAGTGGGCTTGTGACCCTAAACAATCTCATATGGAGTCTTCATTTTGTACTTGTTAATTATCACCCGATTCTGAACATAACATGTTGTATTAATAGCCTCTGCCCGGAAGAACAAAGGCAGTTTAGAATCACATAACATAGTCCTTGCTGCTTTGATAAGAGTTCTGTTTCTTCTTTCAGCCACACCGTTTTGTTGGGGTGTCTTAACGGAGCTATACTGACGAAGCACCCCCTTTTCTGAACAGAAATGATTCAATGATGCATTCTTGAATTCCGTTCCATTGTCACAACGAATTCCCTTCAGCTTCAAGTTTAGTTGGTTCTCTATGAGTATCACGAACTTCTTGATTAAATCTGCAGTTTCACTCTTATTTGACAAGAAAAATACCCATGTAAAACGTGAGTAATCATCAGTAATAACAAGACAATAAGAGCTAAGAGAAATCCTTGATTGGTAAACCACGTACCAAATTATTTTTAGCAAGACGATTCAGATTTTTAGTATTAGCATGACCAAGCCGACGATGCCAAAGCGTTGCATTATGTTCTGACACTTTTGAAAATAAGCAGGTTATTTCACCAGGAACATTTTTGTTCATGTCGATCACATAAGCATTATCCTTTCGTTGTGATAGAACAAGAAACCAGTCTTCTGGTATAATTATACCAGGTTTCAAAATCAGACACTCTTTTATTAGTAAAATGAGTTGAAAAATCTTTGTCACAGATTTGTGACACGCTCAATAAACTATGCTTCAATTCCGGAACAAAATTGACATTTTCAAATTTTAGAACACCATTACTTACAGTACCCTTCTAAGTGATCTTTCCCTTTTCTCCTCCTGCAAAGGACACATACCCCCCGTTAAAAGTTTGAATGTCGTGTAGTTGGGTAATGTCCCCTGTCATGTGTCTGGAACAGCCACTATCAACATACCAAGGTCTGATGATATTCCTCCATAGTTTTCCCTGCACGAAACACGAGATTAGTTAGTTTTTGGTACCAAGTCCATACTTGCACTGTGTGACCCTGATTCATCTACAGTTGTCACGGATTGCCATGACATGTCCTTTTGATCATCAAACATAAATTTTGTAGAAGCTTTCGCATGAGATTTAGGCAACCATCTATGTCTGTATGATTTGGAATTATAGGCTCGAATGATTGTCGTAACCTCCGGTGTTTTGGATGTGGACGGTGACGAATCAGCCTTTTTCTCTTGTTTTGATCTAGACTTAGTGCTTATATTTGAATTTGAACTTGAAACACCTTTTCTGACCATTTTTTTAAACATGTTAGGTTTGGTCTGATGAGGACTAAACCTGCCAGATTTGTTTCGATTCCAATCATCATCAAACGAACTAGCCTGATAATGCCTGAATCCTTGCCTGTACACGTTATGAGGCATGTAGGGCATATTCCTTTGATAAAATCCATAATAAGGAACATATGGACGATGTGGACAGTTTCTGGCAATATGACCAGGAGTGCCACAATTAAAGTAAGTTTGACGTTTTATGAAAAAATCATTTTGGGAAACTCCTTGTCTGGACTGATTTTGTGGACCAGTTTGCTTAAATCTGCAAGAATTCATGTTCTCGTCTTTGAACTTATCACCTTGTTTGTCATTAGTGCATCCCTCTTTGACAAATTTAGGTGCTACGTATTTTTTGGATGTTTTTAAGTTTTTAACTTTATTAGAAATCACATTATTAGAATTCAAAGTTTCAACCGAATCAACCACACAAAAATCCTTGCTCTTTAAAGAAGAGCCCACACAAACAGTCGGAATAACAGAATTCAAAACAGGAAGTTTTAAAGAAACATCATAAACAATATCATTATTAAATTCAAAATAAGGGTCGTCATCCTCATCAGTCCATTCCATCACAATTACTTTTTCTGCACATAAAGTAGATACATTAAAATCGTTAATATTTGAAGTGGAAGGACCAGCATTAACAGAACTGGTCCCATCACCTTTGTCTTGTTTACCATACTTCATGTCCTTTATCTTTTCTTCCTGTTCTTTGGTGACAGGGGTAGGGACATAATTGTGGTTGTAAGGTGGGGGAACTTGACTGTATCCTATTCCCTCACCTTCATTTTCCTTCCACCACAGTTGGTTTTCAATCATTGAGTTAACTACTTTACTGGAACCATCGAATTTTTTAAAATCAAGTTCATCCTTTTCAAACTTACTATTTATATTCAAGATCTCTAATTTGGAGGCTTCCAGTTTAGCAATTAACTCAGCAATTTCTTGTTTGGCATCTAGATGGTGACAACATTTTATACTAAAATCAGACTTAAGCTTAGAAATGTCCTTCTTCTGTGCTTCTATTTTGTCTAGAAAGCCCTTTTCAATTTTCTTAAGTTTGAAATTTTCTGACTTTATTCTCTCCATATCTCTAGTTAGGTTATCGTTATGAAGCTCATACAATTCTATTTTTTCAACACAATTTAAAGAACATGGTTGAAAACTCACCTCAGATGAATTTGGAGAGGTGAACGCCATATAAGCAAATTGAAGCTTCTTGACCTTCTTCTCAGTAGTATTTTCTTCTCCAGTGTCTTCAACATTGGCGAAGTTTGCAGTCTGATTTCCAATGTTGAGCGCAGCCATCTGACCTTCCCAAGAGAACTGTTGAGCAACCATACCTCTTTCACCATTACATGAATTACCTCCAGCCTCACCTCTGGCATTCCCAACTGGAACCAATGCCCTTTCCGTATTTCCATCCTTCGTTGGGTTAGTATATTCGCGAGCAAAATGACCCAGCTCGTGACAGTTGTAGCACCTAAGAGTGTCCTTGTTAAAACCCACTTTTTGATTATTAGGCATGTTCCAATTATTTCTACCCGTCCTCTTAGTGAACTTCTTCGCACGAAAAATTACCATGGCGATTTGCCACGAGATGTCCATTTCTTCAACATTATCAGGATGAATCTGATCTAATTCAGCAGCAACCACATGTTGAACCAAGTCTCCAGCCAAAAATGCATTATAGCAATTCATGAATCCCGCCATTAGAGCTATATTCTCTTGAGTCTCTTTTGATATGGTAGGGATCTGACTGAAGTTCTGACTGGAAGTGTGAGTAGTTTTTCCAGTACCATTTGAAGACTGTCAAGACTTAGTGAAGAATACTGGAGCTGGTTGGGGTGGGGTGGATGATGATGATGATTGACCTCGGGTGGATGAGGACATCTGGAAGTTACCCTGAGGTGGTTGTTGAGTAGACTCAAACAGTGAGAAACTGTCTTGAGATATAAGAGCACTATTGGAGGCAACATTGTATCCAGCCGCACTGTAAGAGCTTGCATGATTTATTGCACGTTGCTTATCATCCATATCACATGCTTTAATAGTGGCTATCATTTCACTCATACCCATTCTGTTGAGGTCCCTCGTCTTTTTGATAACCGCAACATTCATGTCCCAACTTTTCGGCAATGAGTTCACCAGCTTGTTTATTTCTGAAGTTTGTAGATAAATCTCTGCTGATCTCATTTCAGTCACAATAAATATGAATCTTTGAAGTTGGGATTCCAACGTTTCTCCCAAAACATGAATATACATATTGAACTATTGTCGCAGCAGATCTTGGCGACTTCTCTTCATATCTTCATTCCCTTCATATACTTCTATCAGTGCCTCCCACAACTCTTTAGCAGACTAAATTTCTCTAAATTGAAGAGCAATATCGGGTGAGAGTGCCATGGTTAGAGTGGAGAGAGCTTTCTCATCTTCCTCAACTTTAGCAAAATCATCATCGTCATACTGTGCAACTGGTTTCACAAGGACTTCATCAGAGTTATCCCTTTGATAGGTGATTCTTTGAGGTCCCCTAACAATACTTTTCCAAATTTTGGAATCTTTCATCTTGGCGTAATGTTCAAAACGAAATTTCCATTCACTGAATCCCCATGAGATAACAGACTGGGTATACGAGTGGCAGTCCCCATGATGGAGTCAAGTTCTTGATGAAGTGATGAATTGGTTGAGTTGTTACCATTTGTTAACTGTTCCATCTTAATTGAGTTTATTGATTGATTATGGTTCCAAGAGATTACTTTAGTCCAAAAGTCTTATGATCCAAGTAACTAGCCCAAACTTAAACTGATCAGGCCCAAAAGTTAGCAAATTACTGGGCCGAGAACAAGTTACTGGGCAGAAAACAGACTAAATAATTGACCGAGAACCAGGTGAATCGGCCAAACGTTGACCAAGAACTAACATACACCGAGAATAGTAAATGTTGACCGAAAACCCGAGTCAACCGAGAAATGCTTTGACCAAGAACCTTGACTTGACCGAGAACCAGCTATGGCCGAGAATTAATCCTGGCCGAGAACAACTCTGGACGAGAACTAATCTTGGCCGGGAACTAGCTGTGGACGAGAATTAATCTTGGCCGAGAACTAGCTGTAGCCGAAAACATTGATCTCAACAAAATCAATCTTCAGTGTAACAAACTTCCGAGAAACCAGGATCTTGATTTGTTTCCAAACCAAAATCAATTATTTCCCAAAAAAAAACTTCTTCCTCTTCTCTGGTTACTGTTTCGCCGGAAACCTCAAACCAAGACACCAATGAATACAATTCTTGAATCTTTGATATCACAATAACGAGCCTGAATAAGGTCTATGGCTCGAATACCAATTGTAAGTCCTGAATCTGGATCACTACAATTATGATATCAATAAACAAGTATTGGTGCGGAAATCCAATACTTGGTGACTCAAGAACACAAGTAAACACAAGAAGGTAACACGAGATTGCTTCAAAACACACGTATGTTTATTATATGTCGGGTGCTTAAGCACGATTACAACTCGTCTAGTATGCACGTAGACGGCCAAAACAACACCAGTGAATGAACGAACAACCTAACCCTATACAAAGCATATCACATATATTGGGAACCAACACAACTGGCCCAACAACTAAACTAAAGCCCACCGAGATCCTAAAGGGATCTCGGTTTACATATTAGCCCGTAGCCCACTTAGTATAGACTATGTACAAACCATACATAACTAGGCCAAACAATTGATATGATAAAGTTAAAAGAAATTCAAATAATATGAGTATAGTACACGCATGTCCTAAACCGTCCGCCCGCCTCGGCTACCTGAGATAAACATACTAAAAGTGTCAACACAAGGTTGGTGAGTTCGCATGTTTAGGTAAATTAATCGTTGCATTTTAGAGTTACCAGATAGAGTTATTTCAATATATATCAATAGGTAGCTAACCTATCAAGCATGTATTACTAAGTGTTCGACACCGAAGTTGGCTGATTATAGGTTTGCCTTGCCACCATGTCAACCACGACTATGGTAATGTGCTAGCCAAAATTACACCCACTCTACCTACAGTCGAGTTTAGAGTCGGGTGGGGTTTGTCAACCCCAGTAGTACTACTCAACACTGACTCGTTATCATCCAATATTAACCGGTTTGATTGTTTCAGAAGGACTTAGTTGGTTTGTTGTCACTTAGTCTTACAAGTGATATATACATAATAAACAATATTTATAGCGTTGGAGTATGTATCTCCCCCTAATTAAAACATTAAAAGGGTAAAGGGGCGTGAAACTCACAGTTTGCGAAGTTACTGAAGTCTGAGAAAAAGTATGCGTAAAAGAAATCCTCCCTAGTGCTCTAAAACAAAAATGAGATTTCTAAATGTTTTGAACCATGAGTGAGTCTCTAGACTCGACACATAAAAGTTATGCATGAGATGTGTTTGTGTTATGTTTGTGAAACAAGTGCGACTCGACAACACGTTGGTGATAAGTTACGGGTGTGATCACGTATAGCATCTAATGTTACTACGATATATTTTCAGTACATCATTAATCACAAGGGCATATATGTCAAACATAACTCAACATCGATCAAACAATTAACTTTACATATTCCAACAAGAATTCAGCAGCTAAGTTTTCCGAGACCGAATTTAACACGTCAAAATTACTCTATTTAACTATCCATAATATGCAGATAAAATCACCAAAATTTACCACAGAAGCACACTTGAGTTAGGTTTCGGGAAATATTTTTATTATATTTTTAGCATATACGGTTTTATCACAAGAATCAAAACAACACAGTAGGTACACAGCAGTCATTATCATTTGCAACAAAAAGTTCTTGACTAGTCCTGTTACATGGTTAGTCCAATAAATGCAAGGCTAATGAGTTAGATTCTACACTGAATTTATTAACTTCCAGAGGTAGAATCAACTCAATTGGTCTTATCTTTTGTGAAATATGCTATTAACAAATTAGCCTATAAAAAGGCTTCCCGAATCAGAACAGCACAACAAATTTATATATTAATAAAAAGTGACTTCCACATGACCAAAAATTACAAACTTAGATTCCCTGGAAACTAAAATCGACATAATATATCAAGGAATTAATAACCATTTTAAAACATATCATTAACATCAAATTACAGCCGTATTAACACACATCTCTGATTCTGTTTAGCATCAGCTTTCACCAAAATCCAACAAAGTAAATAACCTATGAACAATTAATCATGCATAATGCATAAAATCCTCTAGACCCATAATCCATCAACCATGCATCTCAATTAAATTTTTTATGCATATTTAGGGTTTACTCAAAGATTCAATTTCAAACAAATATGCAATTGACAATCAATAACAACACAACTAGTAATCAATTCACTTGTGTTTATCAACAAACATACAAATAAACCCTAACTCATCATTATTCATCAATTTTAAGATTTAGGGTTTTGATTAACATGTTTAATGATACAATTAAAATCAATAGAAATGCTAGAGAGGATGTTAATTACCTAGTTAGCACCTTAGATCCTTCAATAAGCTTGTAATTATTTTGTATGTGTGTGTTTGGTGTTTTCGGCCGATCAAGGAGTGAGGAGTGGGCTGCCGTGAGAGAGAGAGGTGGGGAGGGATTAGGGTTGGGTAATAAGTTGTTCATATATTTAATCATGTTACACTTCACCCCCTAACCTTCTACTTAGCCAAATTCTAGCACAAACAAAGCACGTAGTCACATATAGGTATATATATTATCACAACATAATATGTACTCACACCAAGTATTTGTTCATATTAATTATTGCTTGTTCACCAACTGTTTGAGTCGACTCATGTGTGGTTCAGTAAAACTCCGAAAGACTATCTGTGTAATGATTGTCACATTTTATTTAAACCCTAATTAAATGCAATAAGAAATGCATTAACTGGAATGACATAGTTCATGTGATCTTGAGTTTGAATTAACGGAGTTCGGGTTAACGGAGTTAACCTGAAATTGACGAGTGTCACACCATTCCCTTGTTGAAAGAATTTTCGTCCCGAAAATTTGTGTCATGGCGCGATGGCTGCTTGAAAAAAGGCAAAAATTTTCAGTATGTCAAATCATCCCCCTGTTGAAAGAAATTTCGTCCCGAAATTTAATTCATACCTCCGCTGTTTTTTGATGGTTTGTCGGCTTTCGCGGTTTTCGGTGCTTGGTTAACCCTTTGAAAAGGTGGGGATACTTTTTCAACATTTGACCCTCACGTTCCCACGTGAACTCTGGTCCACGTCTCGAGTTCCAACGAACTTTAACGATGGGAATCTTGTTGTGTTTGAGTGGTTTGGTTTCCCAATCCATGATTTCGACTGGTTCTTCGATAAAGCGTAATTGTTCATCAACTTGGAATTCGCCCAAAGAACTGCTAGTGTTTCGTCAGAAAGGAATTTCTTCAAGTTGGATACATGAAAAACGTTATGTACACCACTGAGCTCTGCTGGTAAATCCAATCGGTAACCTACCTGGCCAATACTTTCGGTTATTCGAAAAGGGCCAACGTATCGTGGATTGAGTTTGTTTCGATTCCCAAAATGAACTACACCCTTCCAAGGTGAGACTTTCAGTAAAACCTTGCATACACTTGGAATTCCAGAGGTTTTCGATGCTTGTCGGCGTAGCTCTTTTGGCGATCTCGTGTTGCTGCCATGCGATTTCGGATTTGGACAATCTTTTCTGAAGTTTCCAGTACAAATTCTGGGCCACTGATTTGGCTATCACCCACTTCTGTCCAGCAAAGAGGCGATCGACACCTTCGTCCGTACAACGCTTCAAACGGCACTGCTTTAATACTGGCGTGGTAGAAGTTATTATACAAAAATTCTACCAGGGGCAAGTGGGGTTCCCAACTCTTTCCGAAATCCAATACGCATGCACGCAACATGTCTTCCAAAGTTTGAATGGTGCGTTCACTTTGCCCATCCGTCTAAGGATGGTATGTTGTGCTCATATCGAGGCGGGTGCCTAGCGTGCTATGTAGTGACTTCCAAAAGTGCAAACTAAAATGGGGATCTCGATCTCATATGAATGAGACATGCACTTCGTGTCTAGCCACTACTACTTTCATGTAGATGCGAGTCAGTCTTTCCATCTTGTCTGATTCCTTGATCGCTAGGAAATGTGCAGACTTAGTCAACCGGTCAACGATCACCCAGATGGTATCGCATCCCGTCGGTGTTTTTGGCAGTCCTGTGATGAAGTCCATGGAAATGTCTTCCTATTTCCACGTTGGGATTTCCAGTTGCTTTAACAAAACATATGGTTTCTGATATTCCACCTTGACTCTTGCACAGGCCAAACAATTGCTCACGAAGGTGGCAATGTCGGCTTTCATGTTTGGCCAACATTAAAGTACCTTCAGGTCATGATACATTTTGTCTGAGCCAGGGTGAACGGAATATCAGGATTAGTGTGCCTCGTCCATCACCAGATTTCTCAAGTCTCTGTAACGAGGAACCTAAATCCGGTTTTCGAAATATCAGACCCCGTCCGATTTGGTTTCAAGTTTTTTATCCATGCCTTGCATGAGTTCTGATGGGAGGTTTTCGCCTTTCAAAGCTTCGAGTTGATGCCACACCCCGACTAGGTAGTTGCGGAAGCGTAAAACGGGAATGTAACAGATAATACTGGTATCAACAACATTGTTTATAAAGAAATTCACAAACTAATTTACATCATATTACATGGGTTGGTACTATGTTTACAAACTAGATGAGAATCACATAACCGGTTTACGAGCTTCTTATTCAATATTATATATCTGCGTCTATTCACAGCTATTCAACTTCATTCCTAACACCAAGAACGTAAGCAAATCATTCCACCTTTGCTTTACCTGAAAAGCATGTTAAAACGGGTCAACTACGTCTAGTTGGTGAGTTTCAAGTTTCACGAGTATCAACGAAATCAGTATACGAGTTCGTAAAGTTTACAGTATGTATGTATACATGTATGTGTATGATGTATTATACTAAGCCACAAGTGAAACCGAAACGAGCTAAAAACACAAGGCCACCCCTGCCCATGCACTCCCGTTGGCATTTAACAGTCAATTTGCCCCAAGTATGTACTATGTCTAACACCACATAGCAGTATGTAATAAGTTTAAATGACAATGTGCAACTGGGTTAACATGTTCCGGCATACCCCACCGGCTCTGTCAGTTGGGTTTGTTAAACCGATAGTACTATCCACACGTCACCGGCACGAAGTTAATCACTTGTGTTTGTGGGGATTTGTCAAGTGTTAGTACTTAGATAATTCACATCATCACACGTTTTCAAGTATATAAGTATATGTAAATATGCTTTCCACCCCAAAAGTTCATCAAACAGTTTAGAAAATGGGGTCGTGAAACTCACCTTATTGTAGTTCTAGCAGGTAATATACGTCAATAAGTGTTATGCCTCAATTATAGCTTGTATCCTATAATCGGTATCGTACTGTTAATACTAGTACAGTGTTTAAACCAAATCGGGATGTATAACTAGTTTGGTTATAACTGTTAGGCCCAAAACATGACCATAGTCTTAGATTGTGACGTTGTATACTGTGAAATACTTAAAATCAAATTTGGCTCAGTTTCACCGTTTTCCGAGCCTAGCCAAGTTGATCGTTTACGCGTTTCGGGAATAGGTAAGATCATAAAAACTTAAGTAAACATATTGATTGATAAAATGATTTAATTTATAAAAGAATTTTAAAGTTTCGGTATCTGGATTGATCGCAGGGTTCGTTTTCGTTTTCACACGGGTTTGATTATACAAGACGCGTACAATCCACCAGAATTGTCCGGAATTCTCGTAAAAAGTTCGTTTTTATCAATTTCATCCAAAAATACAATATTTGACCACTTTTGATATTTTGACGTACCAGTCAGTCCGTTAAACATCAAACTGCCGGTTTCGTTAAAACAATAATAATTTAAATCTTTGATTAATCATAACTAAATATGTACTTATATATAAATTATGTAATTTTTTGTAAAAATACATTAAAATATGTAGAATTTTATAAAAAGAATTTCAGAAATTTTATGATTAATTATTTATTTATAAAAATTCATTTAATAGGTTATAATCGTGTAATAAATGGCCCGTTTATATGAAACGGCCTCCGAAAAATCCGATACTTTTTACAAATGGCCTCAATATTATTAAATAGCCCCTAAAAAATCTTCAGAACCTAACTCTTTTGACAAAATGCCTTTTTGTGCGTTTTTTGGCTGTTAAAATTTGGTTAAATCATAATTGCACAAACCATACTTAGGCATTTCCAATGATCCCAAAACTTTACCAGTGATCTTACCATCACATATTAATCTCCAAAACCAAATTTCATAATTTTTCAAAATGTTTAGCTATTTTTCCCAAATAAACGCTCATAAATGGAAATAATTCACCAAATATTCTCCGTTTATCGAAAAATTACCAAATTTGAACAGGGACTCATTTATATGATTCCTAATGTCCCTGAAAATTTTCAAAAGATAACAACAAGCACGTCACAACCTAATACTAAACAGCCCTTAAACGAGTGTTACGGGTTTACCTTGTCGGTTTTCGATGAGTTTTGCTAGCTTAAACGACTTTCCGGGTCTCGGGTTGTAAACTCAGTGTATCTACATATCATATAAAATCAAACCAATCATAAATCCTTCATGTAACAGCCTTGATAATTAGGGTGTCGGTTTTGGATTCAAACCGAACTTTCAAACCGTAAAAACGTTGTATTCATGTTCTAATCCGCGTTTTTGATCAAAAAAGTATATGTTCCTGGTTTGTAAACATGTTTAACATAAAAACATGATTTTACTTGATTTTTATGCTTTTTGGATGGTTAAACATGTTTAAAACTAATCAAGGATTAATTTTTCATGGTTAAACTATGTTAATCATGGTTAAAATCAATGTAAAAATCAATATTTACCTTAGGGTTTGGGCTGGAGGATGAAGAAGAACAGCAAGGGTAAGTATTTTCTGGAAAAGTTGGTCCGAAATATCTCTAAATTTCTTTTATATAGAAAATACTAGAAGGGGGTGGGCTGCCCCCTTTGCGGCCGCCAATGTATAAGGCCCATTGGGCCTCCATTTTGGCCCAATGGTGCCTCGGTATTCGTGCCATACTTAAACTTCGGTCCAAAATTTAATTCGGGTTTGGATTTTCGCAAGAAAACTAGTTCGAGTGCGAAAACCAGCGCGAAAACGAGTGTTTTTCAGCTTCTTTTTGTAAAATAAGAAAAACGTACTGACTCGCTGTAAAATTCCAAAATATTTTCAGGGATTGCTTAGAACATGTCATATAAGTGTTTTATAAATCTTTTTCGGCTGAGCGGATGCTACAATGCTCGTTTTGATATTAACGATTGCGTTTAAGCTTATAGCGTATCGATAAACGAAACATTTTTCGTTTAAAGAGTTTTAAACGTACTGGGGCCTAAATATCAATATGTTAGCCTCTATAATATATCTATGACTCGTATATGACCCCTCAGTATGTATACGAGTCATAATTAGTATCGGTCGGTTACTCGTTTAAGCACTGCGAATTAACCGATTTATCGTTTACTTGCTACATAGTGAATATAATATACCTCGTTTTGTCACGAATGTCACAGTTGAGCATCACGAATCTGATTAGGTAAGTTGGCATGAATCGTGAGTAGTAATGCTCGCACTCGTCTAGGCTTAAGGGTTGCCTTTCTGCTGAGCGCGTTGGCCACTACATTGGCCTTGCCCGGGTGGTATTTGATGGCACAATCAAAATCCTTAAGTAGCTCGACCCAACGAATCTGTCGCATGTTCAACTCCTTTTGATAGTAGATATGTTGGAGACTCTTGTGGTCAGCATAAATGGTAAACTTGGTACCGTACAAGTAATGTCTTCATATCTTAAGGGCAAATACCACAGATCCGATTTCCAAGTCATGGGTCGTATAGTTCTTCTCGTGCACCCGTAGTTGACGAGATGCATAGGCTATAACTTTCTCAAGTTGCATTAGCACGCAGTCGAAACCCTGTATCGATGCGTCACAATGCACTGCAAAGTTTTATGTTCCCTCGGGTAGGGCTAGAATCGGCGCGCTACAGAGCTTTGTTTTCAAAAGTTCAAAGGCAGACTCATGTGCGTCGCCCCAATTGTATTTAGTACCCTTGTGTTTCAGTGCAGTGAGGGGTTGAGCAATTTTTGAAAATCCCTCGATGAAGCGTCGGTAGTAGCTAGCCAGTCCTAGGAATTGCCGTACCTCAGTCGGAGTCTTAGGTGCTTCCCAGTTTTTGATGGCCTCTACCTTGCCTGGATCCACATGGATACCACTCTTAGTGATCATATGTCCTAAGAAGTGAACCTCGCGAATCCAAAATTCGCATTTAGAGAGCTTAGCGTACAATTGTTCCTTCTGTAGTAATTCCCGGATTAACCTTAGGTGTTCTTCATGATCGGCCTTGTTCTTGGAGTAGATGAGGATATCGTCAATAAAAACAATAACAAATTTGTCGGGGTACGCCTTGCATACTCTATTCATAAGGTCCATGAATACGGCTGGTGCGTTAGTTAAGCCGAAAGGCATAACTGAAACCTCATAGTGACGGTACCGATTTCTGAATGTCGTCTTTGAAATGTCTTCTTCCCGCACTCTTAATTGGTGGTAACCAGATCTCAGATCGATCTTCGAGTAGTAACTCGATCCTTGAAGCTGGTCGAATAGATCATCAATTCGGGGTAAAGGATAACGATTCTTGACTGTCACCTTGTTCAGCTCCCGATAGTCGATGCACATGTGAAAAGTCCCGTCTTTCATTCAAACAAATAGGACAGGGGCTCTCCATGGTGATGAGCTGGGTCGGATGAAACCTTTATCCAATAATTTCTGTAATTGAGTGGACAATTCTTGAAGCCCTGCCGGTGCGAGCCGATATTGGGCTCGTGCTATGGGTTCAGCATCGGGGGTTAAGTCTATTTGAAACTCGACTTGTCGAACGTGTGGGAGTCCTGGCAAATATTCCGAGAAGACTTCCGAAAAATCCCGCACAACCGGTATGTCTTCGACCCGTTTCTCCTCCTCGGGATTCCCAATAACATGAGCTAAAATCTCCGGATGACCCTTTCGTAAGTATTTCTGCGCCTTCATGAGTGTGATGATGCTAGTAGTCATGCCGTTTTTGTCGCCCTATATGGAGAGGGTTTCACCGGAAGGAGTAGTGATACAACTATTTTGTCATTGCATATAACCTCAGCTCTATTCTCGGATAGCCAGTCCATGTCGACAACAACGTCGAAACTACCAAGTGTAAAGGGTATGAGGTCGATATCGAAGGTATGACCTGACAGTTTCATCTTACATCCCGCTAGCACGTGTGTCGTTTTTATAGATTTAACGTCAGCTAATTCAACAGGAAACTTAGCATCTAACGGTGTTGGGTTTAGTCTAACATTTTACTAAAGGCTTTCGACACAAAACTCCTATCAGCTCCAGTGTCAAACAAAATAGAAGCAAAACAGTTGTTTACGGGAAACTTATCGGTAACCACGTTTGAATCACTACTGGCCTGGCCATATCCAATGACAAAGTCTCTACCTCTAGTACCGCCTCCGTTATTGTTGTTGCCTCCATTGCCCTTATTGTGCTTCAGTTTAGGACAGTCCTTCCTGAAATGACCCTCCTGGCCACACTCAAAGCACCCCTTCGTAGTTACAGGCTGTTTAGGAGCGCCCTTACCCATGAGCTACCGTCTATAGTCCTTGGCCTGATGACCCTACCGCATCGCTATCATTTGATACGGTCGCATGGGCCAGAATGGTGATAGTTACACTTGTTGCACTTTGGGTACTTTCCAGCATAGCTACTCGAGCCCTGTCCGCCACCGTTGTTGTTGTTGGAACTTTGATTATTGAAGTTATGGGTGGGTTCGGTTTTACGATGGTGTTGTTGTTGTGGAGGCTTCGATGATGAGGATCTCATATTGTCAAACTTCCTTTTACCATTCCCAGAGCTATTACTGTTGTCGTTACCCGAGTTGTCAAGGGTTTTAGAGGTGGAACCTCTAGGGGTAACGCACCTTGGGCCACTGCTTCATCTTTCAGCTTGTGGGCTATTCGAATCGCCTGTTGTATGGTGTTCGGTTTAGAGGACGTCACCATACCCTGAATCTGGGGCACTAGACAATCAATGTACATCTCAATTCTTTTACTCGGTGGCTCTATCATCCGCGGGCACATCACCGCTAGTTCGTGAGAACGGGTGGTGTAGGCCTCAATTTCTGTTTGAACCTAAGAGTCAATACTTAACAATAAACATATCTCAGATCTGATATATACGATTAAATCTAAACTTGGATCTAGCTCATTATCACGATTGATTGTATGTTATGTATGTGTACATATTATCAATAGTGTGTATAATGTTAATATTATTAGTATGAAGATTGAGAGAGAGATCGGACAGGGGTTTGTTAATTAAATCTCAAAACTTGACATTAATATGTGAACAGTGTTCACTATAAATAGACGATGGAGTTAGTTCGTTAACATCCCCTAACGAACTAACATCCAATTCGTTACATACATTAACTTAACGAAACACCCCCTGATTCATTAAACATCCTTAACGAATCAGGAGGGAATTAACATAGATCTAGTTCGCTAAACATCCTTACCGAACTTGACTATTACATTAACGAACTACAAGATAAATTATTTGTTTATTACATTAAACAAAACGACAAATACGTTAACGATAAATACAAAGATTCAAGAAGCAAAACCGTGCACAAACAGACACCCCCTCGTCTTGAGCTTTTCGTCTTTGATCTTCACTTGAAACGCTTGGACTACCAGTCTTTGCAACTATGAATCCCGTTCTCATAACAAACACGCACAACGCGTTGGAATTGCATAGCCAGATCATAGTCTTCATCGCGCTCAATCAGAATCTTGTTCTTGTGCAGCACGTCATTATCGGTCTTAGTTAAATTAACCAACCACATCGGGTCGATAACCTTAATAAGCTCAGTCTTCAGACCATTACCCAACACAATGATGGCCTCGCCAGTACGATTGTCGTAGTACCAGCGGTCAAACGATAGATGCATGTGTTGGCGCATCGTCTTCACTGGCACACGTTTCATCGTCTTCGGCGGCTTTACCTTAAGAACAAGCTTCCTCCATCCAGTCCTTGGATCAATTTCATCAATACGGTTACGTGTCGGGACCTGGGGCTTGAAAAACTTGAAACCATGATTGATTTCGAACAACCGGTGTTGATGAAACCACTCAGCTGTCCGGTCGCCACCACGATTGATAAACGGATGACACACGAGGGTACGAACATCCCAACGCGGTAAAGTAAGAACATCCATTATCTTCTCGTAGTACTGAATCCCCTTTTCCCATTTAACGATACATACCTTAAGATCAGAATCATATAGCCAAGAGACGATATCACCATGAACCTTTGATGCAGTCTTGAATGATGTCACTTGATTAGCTTTGGCTCTAGCGGCAGCTTCTTCCTTTTGTTCCTGATCAACATATCGATGCTCCTTGATAATCTTACTCACCTTCTTATAGCTGAGCCACTTAGCAATATCAGCATCAGTTGGGTTCTCAATTGAGTTGAAACGAGTGTCCACAATCTTCTTACCCTTGGTCGTCTTTTCCAAATCATCCTCAGCTGCTTTAAACGTTTGCTCATCGAACACAGGAGCACCTTGATCAACATTTGTGTGTTGAAACAAGTCAGGATACTCCTCAGCAGTGACGTCTTCTACCTCAACTTCCTCGTCTTCATAAATGAAATTCGTATTCATTTGAATAGACGGATCATTTATTATGTCTTCCTCATTTACCACCTCAACATCAGGCTCTGTCTCTAACACTGTCAACTGTTCATCATTCAACCCAAGCAGTATGGAAATTTGCTCTCGTGTTAGAGACCTTTCAACAAACTCACCAACCTCAATCTCATCCCTGTTCACTACACTCCTAACCATTCCCGACCCATCCACAAATATGACAGTATTGGCTTCAATCATTTCGATCGGCTTAACAGCAGTTGAATCATGATAAACAACCTGCTTACCCGATTCATCACCACCACTTGTACCTGCACCGGAAGATGAGCCGTGCGCTTGTTTAGGCTCACCTTCTACACCAGACTCGTAAGGATCTTGGTCATCATTCTTGAGTTTCTTCAATGCATCATCTTTGCATGTTAACTGCAAAATCAGATCCTCCTGTTCTTTAAGTTTCACCCCCTGAGACTCAACAATCGCACGAAGCTCCTTCGTTTCTTTTTGACAGAATGAAACATAACTCATCAGCCTTCTTTGATTCTCCATTAGGCGTTCTTGATTTTGACGGTCAGCAGACATTTGGTTTTCATACAAATGAAGGAGGTTCAATAGCATGTCTGTCTGACGGTTCTGTGGCATATTATACAAAGATGGATGAACAGGCTGGATTGGTCCCTGAAGCCTTGTAATTCTCATAAATGAGACATCACTAGGTGGAGGAGGCCTCATGGACGGTGTTGGAGGAACAGTGGAAGGTGTAGCAAAAGGCATTGGTATTTCGGCTAACGCCATTTGTGGAATCATACCAAGCCGCTCATGAGGGACCATCGTTGTCGTCAATGTAAGCGCCGGAGTGCTAGTAGTAGGCGGCACTCCCGGGCGTTGAGGCATGGTTGTTCGAGGCGGTGGAACACCAATGATAACACCAACCCCAGCTGATACACGTCTCTTGGCTAGAACTTCAGAAGCTGGTGCTTTACCTTTTCTTTCCGTTCACGTTGAGCTGCAATTGTGGCAGTTAACGCGGCATTAACTGCAGCTTGTTGTTCCTGAAGAGCTGCATCACCAGCACCACTACGACCACCATTTCCATCATCATCACCATCATTATCATCACCGTTTCCATCGTTCCCAACTTCTCCTACCTCACGCTCGGAATCCGAATCATCATGGATCCATCGTTCATTGGGAGGACATACATAATTAGGATTAATAATGTGACCAATCATACGTTTGTCCCGTGGCCTCTCCTTACGATAGATCGTCATTCTACGCACAGTGTCGGCCTTCATGTGTTCTAAGTCAAGTACATCTTCCACTAACGTTCTATCAATCACCAAGTTTGGAATCAAGTCTTGAATTATCAACTGCAGAAATCGGGGATACATCAAGAACTTCTTCTTCTGAGCCGTTTGCTGAACTTGTTCTTTCAAGTGATAGAAAACCATTTCTGAGTAGTTGAATGGTTTATTTAGAATAAGAGCCACAAATGCCGAATGCAAACTGATACGTCATTCATCAAAACCACCCCGAAGACCACCCAAACAATGAAACAGAACGTGTAGAAGATACTTATAAGGTGGGCACAGTCCATTCTTGTTAAACATGGACTCTTCAACATCTCTACCATAACGTACACGTGTAAAAAAACCCTTGATTAACTTCTTATCAAACTCACTTGGGTTATTATCATTGTCCCCGAACCGAAGCACCCTTCTAATCACTTCAACATCCACTGTTATGGAGTTTGATTGATTGTGGCTCGAATGTGATTCTCAGCATCAATAAACTCAGCAGTATTCCATAACGGCCTAATAATGCTCAGATAAACAGTAGGTCGAGCAGTTATAGCATAATGTATCACCGAACGTCGTAAAAATGCCAATACATCCCCAAACATAGCAACGTCAGCAACATTTGGATCAACATAAGCACATCTATTGTGCTTCTTATCATATGGTAGCAACTGTGCATCAGCTTGTTCTTGAGGTTGTTCTTGATCTTGGGGTTGTTCTTGTTCTTGGGGAGCAACGGGTGGGTCTTGATCCATTTGATCGGCTATTTCACTAAAAAAATATAGACTAATATAAGTAATGTGAAAGTTTAATATACTATTAGCACGTAAATATATATATATATATATATATATATATATATATATATATATATCAATAGACGGCATATTTAATTTTAGATGTCGTGTGTAATAAATGTATAGACGCGTTTAGCCTTTTGGAATAATTTATTAATTACAATATTTAGTTAAATTAATTTAATAAATTAATATTGAAATGTCATTCGTTAAAACATCAATCTGATTCGTTAAAGAAATATAACGAATCAATTGATTCGCAATCAGGTAAATAGTTTAACGAAGAAGAAACAGAGAATGAACTATGAAAGATAAAGAACTAATTTCTAGTTCGTGTCAAATTGACGAATCCAAATATGATTCGTTAAATAAGTGATTCGCTGAACTAATTCGTCTGAATCCTTAACGAATAGGACACGAAGAAGTTCCAATTCGCTATGGGTAACGAATGGTCAAATTTAGACTTAATTTTTTACTCTCCTGGTCAAAGTCAAAATTGAATAAGAACATAGAAAGTCAACATGCTGAATCCAGGTTCAATTATTCCATAATAATCGTTGAATAACCGAATCAACATTCATAACAAACTCGGAAACACAATACGAATCAAATGGTGTTGATTTGAGGTTCAATCAACAGGAAATAAATTAGGTTATTAGGGGTTTTAACAAAGCGTAAACACCCGAAATAACAAACAATCAATTGACCTGGCAATCTAGAATCAAACGCTGATTAAAGACTACCAAGGGTTTCGGAATGATATTCCGATCACAATGATATCAAAATAAGATACATTAACACAGTATGACACCGATTATGCAGAGTTTTAAGAGCCGTAAAACCCTTATAACAAAAACACATAATTAGCCTATCAAAGCAGTAACATTTTTGACGAAAATCACATAATTAGCCTATCAAAGTTGTAACATTTTTGACGAAAATCACAAAGAAATGATCATCTATACCTTAGCAATACACTGGTATACTCAAAAGGTCAAATTTCGATGGTCGAAAAATTATAAAAAATTTGAGCAGAGTAACGTTAAGTGTAAGGAAGAAGATGAATAGTATAGGACGGTTCGTATACACGCCGTCCTATATACTCTGTCCTTACAAGCTTCCCAAGGCACGAATCAGATCTAATTCGTTTGAAATTTAAATAACGAATCAGCTAATTCGTTAGTCAAATTGAACGCGCAGATTAGCGAATAAGGCTTGATTCGTGTCTTGATTCGTTAAATATGCATAACGAACAAGAGGTGTTTCGTTACAGAGTGCGGAAGCGAATTATATGAACAAACTAGAGTGTAGTTTGTTAAAAACACCTAATTCGTTATCCATAATTAACGAATTAAAAATTATTTTATTTTTTTTAAATAAATGAATTTAAGTTAAATTAAAAAAGTAGATAAATAAATAAATGAATTAAATAAAAATAAATTAAAAAGATTATTTAAATAACTTACTAGAATTACCGAGGACCGTTATCTCGATAATCGAATAACTTAAAATGTTTTACGTTCATTAAAAACATAATTTAAATTACAACTTAAATAATATTTAAAAAGAAATATAAAATATTTTTGGTATTTTGTAAAAATTAAAGAATGTATTTACAGAAATATCCGAACTAGAAAATAGACAATCTTTTTGAGTTTTTCTATGAGTTTCAAAAGCAGTACATATTTTTATGTTTTTGTTGAGTTTGAGCAGAGAATCATATTGACCAAAATACCCTTCCATCACAGTTTTATATTTCAGCGATATTGTGACTGGCGTTAAGTCGTTCGTTGATATTGTCGTCCACTTAAATCTTATAACAAGCCTTCGAGCATTTTTGTGATATGATTTTAAGGTTCAATTAGCGCACAGAATATCATAAACTATCAACCCCTAATCTCAGTTCAAGCTTAATTTGATTTTTGCCAAATCACCCCAACTTGACTTAAACCGTTATAGTGTTGATCAAAATTTGAAACTTTTAGAATATTTGAGCAATGCATCAAGTTTCCTTTACTGTGAGTGACTATGCACGAGTCCATCTGTCGGCTTACATACATTGTATCCCTTGGGATCCGTTTCTTATTGGTATTGAGACGCGCGCAAGGGAGGAACAATTGTATGACTAACAACGGATTTTGATCAAGTCGGTAATTTGGATTGTACAAAGTACAATAGTGATCAAGTTTAATGACTTTGGGTTTGCTCTAAAAGCGAGTGAAATATTAATGCATATGAATACCCAGATGATTAAGCCGCATAAAGACTCACAGTGTCCAGAATCCTAACACTTGTTATTTGCTTTATTATATTTTTGGGAGATCAACAACTATAAGGCTTGAGTATGACCGGTTATTACATTTCTGCCATCCTCACCGAGACTTTAGCTAGAGACTAACACCTCTTTCAATTTGGCTTTTCTTTAGGTTTATGTCACTTACTTTACCCTAACAGCTTGTTTAAGACCTATTAATGCACCAATGATTAAGCACACAGTCTTTTAAGCTTATTTCTTTCTGGATTTGGGGCCAAATAGTCAATGTACTATCATTTTCTCTTTTTTTGCTTCAAAAACTCAAAATTTTGAGGAGTATAAACAAATTTAATTGCCCCAGTTAATTTAAGTTCATAAATTACTGGTTATCCTGTCCATCTACGAGTAGATAACAGGAACAATACATGCAAGCATGCTTAACAAACTTAAATAACTGACATAATTTTCAGCTAAAAATAAAATAGAACAATTAACTAACACCCAAATACTTTCCATTATCAGGTAAATGGATATCCCAAAGATTTACAAAAAATTATCAGGACCAAACATATACAAGTATATGTCTTTCAAATAGAAGTAAATGACATAATTTTCAGCGAACATAAGCAAAAATCTTTTTGGTTTTTCTTTTTACATACTAAAAACACAATCTTTTTGTTTTTTCGGATTTTTCTTTATAAACAGGAAATTCACATTCTTTTTAATTTTTTCAAAAATTTTTATTATTTTTTTTTACAAACTTAAAACACAATTTTTTTAATTTTTAAATTTTAAGATGTTTTTGGTTTTTCAAATTAAATTCAAGAAATTAAGAAAGATCACAGTATTTTTGTTTTTCAAAATTTTCTAATCTAATGTTTTTGGGTTTTATCTATACAAACGAAACGCACAATATTTTTGTATTTTCTAAGATTCACCCCCTAAAACCTAAAAACAAAATAAAATGATAAACCAAAATTAACAGAAAAGACAGATAATCATCCTTGTTTCAGGATATCAGCGAGGGTCTTCAATCCATTTAAACCAGGCAAAAATTAAAAACGCGTTTTATCAAAGGCTTTGGTAAATAGATCGGCTTTCTAAAAATCAGTATGTACTTTCTCAAGGTCAATTAATTTCTTTTCATAACAGTCCCGTATAAAATGATATCGAATCTCGATATGTTTCGTTTTAGAATGTTGTACGGGATTCTTGGTGATACTAATAGCAGCAAAATTATCAATTAAGATGGGAGTAGTAAGAAACTTCAAACCGTAGTCGCGAAGATGTTGTTGTATCCACAAAACCTGGGAACAGCAACCCGAGACTGCAACATACTCAGCTTCGGCGGTTGAAGTGGAGACTGTTGTCTGCTTTTTACACTGCCAGGAAACAAGCCAGCTTCCTAAGAATTGACATCCCGCTATGGTAGACTTGAAATTAATCTTGCATCCTCCATAGTCTGAGTCAGAATAAGTGGTAAGATCAAAAGTATCGTCTTTGGGGTACCATAACCCGATGTCAGGATTTCCCCTTAAATATTGCAGAATACGCTTGACCGCTGCCAGGTGAGTCACTCGGGGACTAGCTTGGTACCTAGCACATAAACAAACAGCAAACATTATGTCGGGTCGAGAAGCAGTTAGATACATTAAAGAACCAATCATAGCTCGATAGAGGGTCGGATCAACGGTATCCTCCAATTCATCCGGTGATAAATTGTGACCCACTGGAAGAGGAGTAGAAGGGATTTTTCCGGCAGTATTCTTGAATCGGCTCAAGACGTCGTTCACATATTTTGTCTGATGAATGAAGATTCCTTTCACAGACTGATGAACCTGCAACCCAAAAAAGAAATTCATCTCTCCAATCGAACTCATCTCGAACTTGGTTTGCATTGATTTCTCAAACTCCTTACAAAACGTGTCGTTTGTTGACCCAAATATTATGTCATCTACATAAATCTAACATTGAGAAAAGCACTTCCTTATGTCATCTACCCAAATATTATGTCATCTACATAAAACGAACAATTCCTCATGAAGTTCACCATTGAGAAAAGCACTCTTGACATCCATTTGATATACTTTAATGTTCTTGTAAGCAGCATATGCCAGAAAGATTCGAATCGACTCTAATCTTGCAACTGGAGCATATACTTCAGTGTAATCAATACCCTCTTGCTAATGAAAACCTTGCACCACTAAACGTGCCTTGTTTCTCACAATTACCCCACGATCGTATTTCTTACATATATATACCCACTTAGTCAGAATCATCTTCTTGACTCTAGCAGGTTTGTCGATAAGATCCCAAACACCCAAACGTGCAAATTCCTGTAATTCTTCTTGCATGGCTTCTACCCAAGAAGGATCTTGAAGTGCCACACGAGGAGTCGTTGGCTCAACTTGAGATAGAAAACAAGTGAATTTAGCAAGATTTACAATCCCAGACGAATGAAAAATAGCATAAGCACATAAGACATTATTTTCACCCAATGAAGCAACTTGACGACGTGTGTGAACTCCCACATCAAGTTCTCCAATAATGTTTTCTTGTGGATTATGAATCCTGAGAGTAGGATTCTCAGAAATAGCAACATTTTCAAATAAATTAGTGTAATGTTCACCCAATTCATGATATGAAACATCACTATCAAGTTCAATAACTTGATCTACAACTGTATTATCATCAGATGAAGTAGAAGCATTATCAAAGGGAACAGGAGACTCATTATCAGGTTCTTCTGTTGGAGCATCGATTGGAACTTCAACATCATTAGAACTTGCAAACCTTGGAATTTCCAAGTGTTCTTCAAAATAAGCACGAATTAAATCTTCATCTGGATGATCGGTTGTTGGAGTAAATGAATTAAATAAACCATCCAGTCGGGACCTTTTCCTTGAGAAGGAGTAGTGTACTTTTGACAATCCACATGGTACCATTCTTCAACACAACCAAACGTAAAATTAAATACTCGTTTCTTAGGAGAAGCATAACCCAAGAAATACCCTTCAATGGCTTTCTCATCAAACTTTCCTACATCCTTTTTCAACATCGTACAAGGACACCCAAATGGTTCCAAGTACTTTAAGTTAGGTTTATGATTATTCAACAACTCATAACTTGTCTTCTTGAGTCTCTTAACCGTTAGAACTCGATTGAGTGTATAACAAGTAGTATTCACCACCTCATTCCAAAACTGGATAGGAAGCTTTGAATCAGTGAGCATCGTTCTAGCAACCTTCAATCAACGTTTATTCTTTTGTTCAGCAACACCGTTCTGTTGTGGTACATATGGGGCACTGTATTCTCGATGAATTCCCTTTTGTAAACAAAAGAAATCCAATACAGTATTTTTAAATTCAGTACCATTGTCACTTCGAATTCTCCTCACTTTCTGTTTGTATAGTGATTCGATCTTAGTGATTAAATTTTGAACGAGAACCGGTGTTTGATCTTTTAAACTCATAAACAAGACCCATGAGTATCGTGAATAATCATCAGTAACTACCAGGCAATACCAATCTCCAGAAATACTCGCACGATTCACTGGACCGAATAAATCCATATGAAGTCGCTCAAGAGGAGTATTAATGGAATTTAATAACTTAGATGGGTGCGACTTCTTCTTCTATTTGCCCTTCTTACAAGCAACACAGTGATCAGATAATTTAAAATTCTTTAATGACACACCCTCAACTAGGTCATGTGCCATCAGGTAGTTCATCTTTCGAACATGTATGTAACCCATTCGACGATGCCATAGAATAGAGTCTTTCTCGGTAGCTTTCGAGACAAAACATGTTTCGATTGATGTTGATACTTTAGAACTCATATTTAAGACATAAATATCATTTGATCGAGGTGATCGCATGACAACCATGTCCTCGGGAATCACATAACCCGGTTTTAAAATCAGACACTCTTTATCTATAAATACTGTAGTGTATTGCTTATCACAGATTTGTGACACACTCAATAAATTAGGGTCCACTTTATCACAGTAGTTAACCTTCTCAAATGTAATATGCCAATTCGAAACATCACCTTCCTGTGTAATCATACTCCCCAGAATTCCCAGCAAATGCCACATAACCCCCTTGAATATTTCTTACATTTGTTAAGAGGTCGAGATTTCCAGTAATATGATGAGAACATCCACTATCCATAATCCAGTTTTCACCAGAAATGGTCTTGGATGTACCCTACACAAACGAAAATGATTAGTTCAAAAAGGCAGCCCAGGCCTCAGTCTTGGGCACCTTTTGGTTTTCTTGAGAAAAGTTAAGCTTAGTTGCATTCAATTGTTGTTCAGCAACTTGAGAATAAGTTACAGGTTTCTTAGACTTTCGTCTTAGATACGCAGCTTGAACTACATTTGAATTAACATTTTTGCATAGTGGTTCGGTTGGAATAAACTTTGGTTTAACAGAACCATGAGTTTCATTCATATGAACAACTTTACGAGGATGTACATTAGAGAACATAATATGAGTATCATCAACATACGACACAGGTCGTTTCAGAATCTCCTTTACCAAAGGAACCAGTTTTGAATGATCCTTGATAAAAGGATGAAGACTCTGATAGTTCTTCTGGTCACAATTTCTCACTACATGACCTTGTTGACCGCAAAGGAAACAACTTCGCATGTCAACTTGATGATGTTGAGAATTAATCGGAACATGTGACACAGATGATGGATGATGATTCACAGTTTTGGTCTTGCTCTTAGCAAAATCATCAGATAATTCAGATTTCTTTTTCAAGTAGAAATCTAAATTAGAATAGTTTGAAAAACTTTTCAACGTATCTGTCCCAGTTGACTTCACAAATTGAACTTTCTTATCTTGTTTTAAAACTTGCTTTGCTTTAGTCAATGGATCAGATGGAGCTGATGTTTTCACTTGAGCATATCGACGTTTAAGATATTGAATCTTGGAAGTTTCATTTTGAAATACACTTTCAATAAGTTCTGGTTTAATGATACTTATTGGAATGTCTTTCTCTGTGAACATCGTGTCTATCCCCTTTAACTTAAATACTCTACCAGTAGATGGCTTGGAAACTGTTGGATTTATGAAACCCAACAAATCCTCATCAGAAATTTTGGGTTTTTCTGGTTTCTTAGTCCTCACTGGTTTAACATTGACATGAGTATCTTATTTCACCTTGGTTGTGTGCGAACCATACATAGCCTCCTCAAATTCATGAGGTTCATAAAGTATGTGATTTGAACTTGGAATGTTCTTGTTCTTGTGTATGATTTCAGGTTCAAACATATCCTCAATGATAACTTTGTCGACATTTTCAACATAAACTTTGTTGCTTTGAACATGAGATTTTTGAGGAGCAAATTGGGTTTTAATAGTTTCAGATTTAATGAGTTTAGGATTTTCTGAAATCACAGGTTCTTTCACAATTACCTCTTCTTCCTTTTTAGCAAAAGGATTAATATTATAATCAATGTGAAACGGTGGAGGAATTTCAACAAAACCTATACCTTTCTTTGAATCCTTTTGTTTTCCATAAACTTTAATAATTTCATTCAACGGAAAAGAAGAGTTTCGAAATTTACCCAATTTGTTCTTCAACTAAAGAACCTCATTCTCAAGTTCGGTTATTTTTGAATGATGTTTCAAGATTTCTTGAAACTTTTGGTCATTAATTGTCATTTTCACAGATAACTCAGCTTTGAGATCATGGTTACTTGTCGACAATGCTTCAATCTTCTCACGAGATCTCATTTGAGATTCAAGAGATTGTCGATAAGTATCTTTTAGCGGAGCAATTTCTCTAACTAAATTATCATTATGATTCTTTAAAGATTCTAAATTAGGTTTGTTAGATTCACATTCAGCACATATTACTTTAACCGATGATGTAGCAGAAATAGAATGACTAACCTCATTGATCTTAGCCATGCATGCAAAGACAGTTGTAGGCTTGTCACAAGAGTCATCAGAATCAGATCCAGAATCATTATCAGAAGATAACTCACTTCCACTTGCATCTTGAAAGTCTTGAGTCAGTCCAAACAAAGCCAAATTAGCTTAATTATCATTACACAGTAGTCGTTGTGACCAATCATTTCCATTAGCTAACATTTCTTGTGACCCAGAACTTGACGGTTTCTTCTCAGTATCATTATCTCGTGGTATTGAAGAATTTTGATTTTGACACGAGGACCGGTATACTCCTTTTTCGGTTTGTCACATTCCTTTGCAAAATGCCCGAATTCTTGACAATTGTAACATTTCACCTTTAACTTGTCAAATCCCAGTTTCTTGTTCAAGGTAGGAAGATCTTTTCCGGTCCTTTTCATAAATCTTTTCACCTTACGAACAATCATCGCCATGTTCCACTTTAAATCCATGATTTTTAAGTCGTCTGGATCAATCTGATCATAATCTTCATCAGTCAGATCACTAGTGGCAATCTTGCTACTAAACAAATTTTCATAAGAAGTCATGAAGGCTGATAGAAAGGCAAAATTTTGTTCAGCTTCTTTCATGTTGACATTCGGAGGTGATAAGTATTGATCTGTAGTGGATGAACTTCCCGAACCAGCAGAAACATTTGGTTATCCAGAGTTACCAGCAGTATAAAAACATGCTCTAGGATCACTATAGATGGTTGTTTCATTTTCTCTTGCATTCTGTGTAAGAAATGCAGTAATCGGTGAAATGGTTGAACTTAGAGGCATGCTACCACCATAGAAATCAGGATCTTGACTTTCCTTGGATGATTTTTGACACTTGAAGTCATATTCACGAGCTTCAATCTTTTATAAAAACTCACTTGCAGTCCAGTCTTCATTAAAATAAATGTTTTCTTTTAATACCATTAGGAAAGTAGAGTACGAACTGGGTAGTGCACTCTTAATAGTATCAATCTTATCAATTTCAAAAATTTCCAATGTCATTTTATCCATCTCTGCAATCAAGTGATTAAATCTTGTAGTCATTTCTTCTACCGTCTCACCTTTGAGTAGGTTAAAGTTTCTGAACTGAAACAAAAGCATAACCTTTTTGCTTTCAGTAGTGTTTCCCATACTTCTCATTCGGATATGTTGAAATAAAGTGGCACAAATTTTTATACTACCCACTTGATGAAAGATGTTCTCAGGTAAAGCCATGGTTAGAGTAGAATAAGCTTTTGTCTCTATCTCTAATGCTTTCTTCTCTTCCCGTGATTATTGAGAGATAGCTTTAGGTCTGAAGCCTATTGTCTCATCTCCAATCATTGGAACAGTATAAACTTCATCTAAGCAATATGAACAGTCAGGGTGAACTGATCCTAGATGAGCACGAAACCGAGGTTCCCATTTGGTAAAGTCACTGAACTTCATCAAACGTGGACATTTCGAATGCGAACCAATCTCGGTATCCAATTGTAACATTTGTTGCATCAACATGTTTTGAGAAGCTAATGCGTACATACCAGCCATTTTTGACAAGTTTTGAACTTCAAGGGTTAATTTTGAAAATAAAATCAACGAATGACAAATATTAGAGGTAACGAACTGTAAACAGTTGTAGCGAACTGTGAACAGTGATCAACGAATTAAACCTTAACGAAGTTGAGGTTTATCAGGTAACGAATCAGAATTGAAGTTTAACGAATTAAGCAACGAATCTGATGGTTAACGAATCTGATGGTCAACGAATGAGTTAAACTAACGAATTGACTAAGCGAATTACTAAGTACAAGCTTAGCGAATTAGAAAGTTTCCTGTAACGAATCACCAAGAGATATTCAACGAATTCGATAACGAACAAGCTACAGTTGATAATGAATCAACTTGTAGCGAATCAGGTTGTTACAATGGTTTGTAACAAACTTTGACATCGAATGCCACGTTGCAAAGGTTGTTATAGCACAGTTTCCAAGGTAAACACGTGTCACACGAATCTGTGAACACGAATCAGATAGATTAGCGAACTAGTTGAACGAATCAACTATAACTCTTAGGGAATTGGTGAAATATGTTAACGAATCAAGTTGAATGATTTAACGAATCAAGCTGAAATTAACGAATCAGATTTGAATCTTCATATCTTTAAATCTTCAAATGAAAATTTCAACACAAACCCAGAAACATAAATTTGTAATACAAACTCAATATCCAACCAAATCGCTCAAATCAATTATCAAAATATTCGGAAACACCACGCGAATCCAACTCAACTTATCTAGTAACCCAATTAACCATAGATCAAAACCAATTTGACCAAAACTGATGTCCTGTTTTCGGCCAAAACCAAAACCAATCCAAAATCCAATTCCTATTATCCGAACCTTACCTATACCTTAAAAACCTCAAATCCAATCCAATCAATCCATAATTCAACAAATTAACCTCAATTTGATCCAAACTTAATCAAACAGAGAATTAACAATAAGTAATATCAATTAACAGTTGATATCACAAATTAACATCAAAATCAAGCGTAATTGAGCACCGAAAGCTCTGATACCACTTGTTTGAACCTAAGAGTTAATACTTAACAATACACAGATCTCAGATCTGATATATACGATTAACTCTAAACTTGTATCTAGCTCATTATCACGATTGATTGTATGTTATGTATGTGTATATATTATCAATAGTGTGTATAATGTTAATATTATTAGTATGAAGATTGAGAGAGAGATCGGACAGGGGTTCGTTAATTAAATCTCAAAACTTAACATTAATATGTGAACAGTGTTCACTATAAATAGACGATGGAGTTAGTTCGTTAACATCCCCTAACGAACTAACATCCAATTCGTTACATACATTAACTTAACGAAACACCCCCTGATTCGTTAAACATCCTTAACAAATCAGGAGGGAATTAACATAGATCTAGTTCGCTAAACATCCTTAGCGAACTAGACTATTACATTAACGAACTACAAGATAAATTATTTGTTTATTACATTAAACAAAATGATAAATACGTTAACGATAAATACAAAGACTCAAGATGCAAAACCGTGCACTAACAATTTCAGAGCCCACCATCTTCAAGGCCCAAAATTCTGATTCCAGCTTCGAGATCTCCTCTCAAGGACAATACTCTTCATTCATCATGTTCTTGAATTCCTCCCAATTTATGGCATTCGCCAAATCCAATCCGAGTATCTGCACATTGGAATTTTAACAGGTGAGGGCCGAATCCTGTAGCATTCCAGCAGCAAACTTGACTCTGCTGGCTGGTGGGAAATTGCACATTTCAAAGGCTAACTCAGCTTTTTCAGCCCAACGCAGGAACCATATGGCTCCCTCAGTGCCCTTAAACTAGTTGGGTTTACAATCCAGGAAATTCTTGAAGGTACAGACTACTGGACCTCCGGCTTGATTTTGAGCCAGAGCTGCCGCTGCGTGGTCGTTCAGTAAGGCTTAGAGTTCTGCTGCGGTTATGTTGATGTTACCGCGGCCTCGTCCAGCGTTTCTTCTGGCCATTTCCTTGAAATCACAGTATATAATGTTAGACATGAACACTCGGTTTCATATACAATACACTATGCATGTAATAACATGTAGGAAAGAAAGGAAAGAAAATAAATAAAATGTCCACACATCGCATCACAACCATATAATAATCCAAATAATAATTATTAATTAAAACCATCGTATTCGCTACAAAGTATTTAAAATCAATCCTTAAAATCATAGAAAATATAAGTTGGATGGAGACAACCCCTCCATCTAGGTGTTATCATCCTAAGATGTCATCGTCTTAGGACACGTCTGAGTGTGCATCCTTCTCAGCCGGCTCTTCCTCTGGGTCTTCTTCGGGATCTTCTTCAGGATCTTCCTCCGGTTCTTCGGCGTTCGGAGGAATTTGTGCCTCTAGTGTTGCGCAACGAGCGAGAGCTACCGCTGCATTGCCTCTTGCGTCACTAATTTCTTCCTTCAAGTCTAAGATTTTTGATTGCATCTTGAGTACTAGCCTCATTAGATGGATATGAGCATCTTGAGTATCTTTCATTGCGTCAGTCGCGTATGAAAGTCTCTTCCTTACTTCCGCTCAATCCCCTAGTAACCCAGTAACCTTCGCTCTCGTTGAGTGCATGATGTTAACTTCACAATCCATGCAGGAGACGAAAGCTGCGAAAACGCGTTCCATCGGAAGGGTTAGGGGTGGTAGTGTGTAGAAGGACATAGGACAGCCAGAGATGGGTAGTGGGGGGAACTTCCTCACGGTAAAAATACTGCTCGGTCAAACATTGGTACCAACTCCAATTACTGTTGCTCTCGTGTGCGACTCCAGGTGGGCAGTGGCTCTTCGGTGTGGGGGCTGCTAGTGCTGGGCCTGTTCGACGTGGTGATGGTTTGGAAATCTGCGATTCCTTTCCTAGGGCGTGGGACACCGGGTTGGATGATGATGATGATGGCGTTGGCGTTGACATCCCTACAGAATAGGTCGTATATGGTTTATGCGTGTACGAGTGAATGAGGAAAAAGAAATAGAGAAAATGAATATATATATATATATATGTATATGTATTGCGTAAGATCATAACTAATGGGTCGTTGTGGTTATAATCTACTATGAATGCAAATTCTAGTTCGCTAAAACCAATGGCGCTGATACCATCTGTCACACCCTCATAATCCACTAACGGAATTCTACCATTAGAGGGTGTAAACTAACAGGATCGTAGTCATTAGTTATATCAAACATCATTACCAAAGTTTTAAAAACCAATAAAAACATACTAGTCTGAAATAAGTGCGGAAGTGTAAATAGTTATGTAAATTGTTGCGTCAACACAGGACGGCATAAAGCAACAGTTGATATGATAAAGTTAAAATAAATTCAAATCATATGAGTATAGTGCATGCATGTCCTAAACCGCGCGCCCACCTCGGCTACCTGAGATAAACATACTAAAAGTGTCAACACAAGGTTGGTGAGTTCACAGGTTTAGGTAAATTAATCGTTGCGTTTTAAAGTTACCAGATAGAGTTATTTCAATATATATCAATAGGTAGCTAACCTATCAAGCATGTATTAGTAAGTGTTTGACACCGAAGCTGACTAATTATGTGTTTGCCTTGCCACCATGTCAACCACGATCATGGTAATGTGTTAGCCAAAATTACACCCACTCGACCTACAGTCGAATTTCGAGTCGGGTGGGGTTTGTCAAACCCAGTAGTTCTACTTAACACTAACTCGCTATCATCCAATGTTAACCGGTTCGATTGTTTTAGAAGGACTTATTTGGTTTGTTGCCACTTAGTCTTACAAGTGATATATACATAATAAACAAAATCTATAGCATTGGAGTATGTATCTCCCCCTAATTAAAACGTTAAAAGGGTAAAAGGGGCCGTGAAACTCACTGTTTGCAAAGTTACTGAAGTCCGAGAAAAAGCGTGCGTAAAAGAAATCCTCACTAGTGCTCTAAAACAAAAATGAGATTTCTAAGTGTTTTGAACCACGAGTGAGTCTCTAGACTCGACACATAAAAGTTATGCATGAGATGTGTCCGTGTTACGTTTGTGAAACAAGTGCGACTCGACAACACGTTGGTGATAAGTTTCGGGTTTAATCACGTATGGAATCTAATGTTACTACGATATATTTTCAGTACATCATTAATTACAAGGGCATATATGTCAAACACAACTCAACATCGATCAAACAGTTAACTTTCCATATTCCAACAAGAATTCAGCAGCTATGTTTTCCGGGACAGAATTTAGCACGTCAAAATTACTCTATTTCACTATTCATAATATGCAGATAAAATCAACAAAATTTACTACAGAAGCAAACTTGAGTTAGGTTTCGGGAAATATTTTTAGCATATACGGTTTTATCACAATAATCAAAACAACACAATAGCTACACATCAGTCATTATCATTTGCAACAAAAGGTTCTTGACTATTCCTGTTACATGGTAAATCCAATTAATGCAAAGCCAATTGCTTTACATTCCACACTCAATTTGTTAACTTCTAGAAGTGGAATCAACTCAATTGGTCTTGTCGTTTGTGAGATATGCTATTAACATATCAGCCTATAAAAAGGCTTCCCGAATCAGAACTGCACAACTAATTTATAAATTAATAAATAATGACTTCCACATGTCCAAAAATTACAAAATTAGATTCCCTGGAAACTAGAGTCGACATACTACATCAAGGAATTAATAATCACTTTAAAACATATAATTAACATCAAATTACAGCCGTACTAACACACATCTCTAATTCTGTTTAGCATCAGCTTTCACCAAAATCCAACAAAGTAAATAACCTATGAACAATTAATCGTGCATAATGCATACAATCCTCTATACCCATAATCCATCAACCATGCATCTCAATTACACTTTTCATGCATATTTAGGGTTTGCTCAAAGATTCAATTTCAAACAAACATGCAATTGACAATCAATAACAACACAACTAGTAATCAATTCACTTGTGTTTATCAACAAACATACAAATAAACCCCAACTCATCATTATTCATCAATTTTAAGATTTAGGGTTTTGATTAACATGTTTAATGATATAATTAAAATCAATAGAAAGGCTAGAGAGGATGTTAATTACCTAGTTATCACCTTGGATCCTTCAATAAGCTTGTAATTATTTTGTATGTGTGTGTGTTTGGTGTTTTCAGCCGATCAAGGAGAGGGGAGGGGGGTGCCGTGAGAGAGAGAGAGGTGGGGAGGGATTAGGGTTGGGTAATAAGTTGTTTATAAATTTAATCATGTTACATTTCACCCCCTAACCTTCTAGTTAACCAAATTCTAGCATAAACAAAGCACATAGTCACATATAAGTATATATATTATCACAACATAATACGTACTCACACCAAGTATTTGTTCATATTAATTATTGTTTGTTCACCAACGGTTTGAGTCGACTCATGTGCGGTTCGGTGAACCTCCGAAAGATTATCTGTGTAATGATTGTCACATTTAATTTAAACCCTAATTAAATGCAATAAGAAATGCGTTAACTGGAATGACATAGTTCATGTGATCTTGAGTTTGAATTAATGGAGTTCGAGTTAACGGAGTTAACCTGAAATTGACGAATGTCACACATCCTCATCCTCATCCTCAATAGTATGATCATACGCCGTCGAAATAACTCGTTATCAATATGATTCAGGTGAAAATACAAATTTTACTTATTGTTATACTAGTTGTAGTGATTTACAATTATCGCATGGAATTGTCTTTTTAAATATTATATATACACAAAACTATTATTTAGTTGCTCAACTTTATGTTGACAAATATATATATTTCCAAGGATGACGCATGTATCTTTATTGGATGAATCAAGTATAGAAATTTAGATGATACCTTAGGTTGCTATGATGAATGAAGAACACATTTATTTTAAGTTATTTATGTTTTCAATATTTATTTGTAACGGTATTTGTTTGAGACAATGTTTGTGCTTTTGAAATTTGATATATGAATGAATAATTTAGATATTGACACGTGTATTTTACTTAGTGTCTTCTAAGCTATGATACAATAGTGTCATGCCCCGGCATGTTCCGTCGTAGGTTTAGGTTTGACAGTAGGTGCAGACTCTTCTAATATCTACGAAGGTCAAAGGGCTGCAGACCCTAATAATATATGCAAAGGTTAAAGGGTTGCAGACCCTAATAATATGTGCGAATGTTAGTTGCAGACTCTTTTAATATCTGCGAAGGTTAAAGCGTTGCAGACCTTATTGTTATATGCGAAGGCTATAGGGCGAAAGGCTTTTTATATTATGTAGGGATGTTTATGTATGAATAAAGTAAGGTAAGAGAAGACAAGAAAGTGTGAAAGTAAGTATGTATGTACGAATGAAAGAAGATTAACAGATTATGTAAGTAATGTGTATCTTCGGATACGTATGTGAATGTATGGTGTGTTTCCTGTAAAATTATAACTCACTTAGCGTAGCTGATTTTTAGTATGCACATGTGCAGATAGGAGGAAGCAGCTAGCTTGAGGGAGACAAATGGCATGAAATGAAGAAACC